>NC_090931.1:1557954656-1558183242 GCF_040938575.1 Ambystoma mexicanum
ATTTTACTTCATTATAAAAAGAGGACTCCCAAAGGAAGTGCAGAAAGCGCTCGACAAGATAGCAGGTATTGAAGCAAAGGGATGGCCAGAAATTCAGAGCATAATAGTACACCATTGTAAACGAATAAAGGAAAGGGAGAAGGAGGTGGCGCAGAAAAGATTGGCAGACGAAGCAAAGTTAGTACAGACAAAATTGGTGAAGGTCGCAGCAGCAGTAGCTGCGCTCCCACACAGCAGGGAGGGAGACGATGAGGAGGAGGGGCTGATAGCAATACAAGGAAGGATGGCAGCTAATTGGGCGGGCGCAGGACAGCGGCAGTGGAATGAGCAAGAGCAAGGTGGAGGTCCGCAGTGGCAAGAGTGGACCCCTCGAGGGGGACGAGGTGGGTACAGGGGCCGAAGAGGAGGCGGAACGGGGTACGGGGGAACGGGAGGAAATGGATGGCAGGGCCCTAGAGGTGCACAAGGAAGTTGCTGGAACTGCGGGCGATGGGGGCACTATTCTAGAGAGTGCAGAAGCAGACCCAATAACGGGTTCCAAGAGGTAGAACAATATGGCCATCCCCACCCGGGAAGCCCATATGGCCTCCCGATGGGACAACAACAACTAAGAAACCCAGGCCAAGGTAATGCCGGCCAGCAACAGGGACCCCAGTATAGAACACAGAACCACCCACAAAACAACGACAGTATGCAATATACGCCAGGTAACCCTTTCGCGACAACAGCAAACGGGGCCCCCGCACCAGCCCCTTACAACGGCATGTCAGTGGTTTCAGGAAACGTATTTAATGAGGGGGGGGGGCGATGAGACACCCCGCATAGGACAGCCCACAGAGAACACTTGCGTGTCCAGTTCTATCTACCACCTACAGTGCAGCAGAGGAACCATTGGTAGGGGCGCAGATAGGAGACAAGCAGTTTATATTCATGGTTGATTCGGGAGCGTAGAAATCATGTGTCAGAGAGGGCCGGTTCCCGTTATCTAACAGGAAATTAGAGACGCAGGGGTTCTCTGGGGCTGTAATTGAAGTTCCTTACACAGAAGCTTTGGATGTAACAGTGGGGGGCAAGACTGTGAAGGCATCCTTACTGTATTACGAACAGTCCCCAATAAATTTGTTGGGGAGGGATCTTATGAGTAAACTTAACATGACTATATCATTTACTGAAAGAGGAATAGTGTGCTCTACACCCGGGATATGCCCCTCGCGTGCGATGCTGGTAGTGCAAGCCTACACAATCACACAGGAAATACGAGGGCTGCCACAAAATGAGGAAATGTTTATTGAAGGGCTAAGGACTTTGGCCCTCGTAATTCCAGAGCTAAGAAGCATGGATTGGAGGATTCCAGCAGAGTTCCTCTTCCGCCCCATAGTGTGTCCAAACGCAGCACCAGGATCAGTGGTATCGTTGGATTTGCACGCTGTGCAGGTATCAACGAAAAGGATCGCTGTGATTGGAGTGGATAGGGAAGGATGTGAGTGGCGCACAGTGCTGTGTACAAACGCCAACCTCGCCCTACGCGAGGTAACAGATGAGGATCTCTTTTCAGACACAGAAGGGGATGGTGAGATAGTAATGGAAATAGCGATGCCCTGTGACATTTTGATCCAAGCCAGGGAGATCCCCGTCCAATTGATGGCAGTGGTAGGAACACCGCCGTCATTTTTTGATGACGACATGAGGCTCGTACCAAACAATTTATGGACAACAGGCCCCCATGATGTAGGGCTGTTGCACGGAGTACAACCTGTGATAATAAAACTAAAGCAAGGAGGAATCTTACCCCGAGTCAAACAGTATCCATTGTCTCGTGAAGCCGAAGAAGGGATAAAAGAAACAATAAATGCACTACTAACACAAGGGATAATAGTGCCTTCAACCTCCCCATGTAACACATGTATTTATCCAATCAAAAAAGCGAAAGGGGGATCTTGGAGGATGATACAGGACTTACGCCCCCTCAATGACGTAATTCAGAAAGAATTCCTTCTAGTCCCGAACCCTGCATCAATACTATGCAGCATCCCAAAAGCGGCATCACATTTCACAGTAGTGGACTTGAAAAATGCATTTTTCTCAATACCCCTGGCTGAAGAGAGTAGATACCTTACAGCCTTCACACTGGGGGGTAAGAGATATGAACACTGCAGACTACCACAGGGATACTGTGAGAGTCCGAGCATATTCAACCGCATATTGCATGAAGACTTGGGAAACCTATCAGTTGAGAGCACGATTATTCAGTACGTAGATGATTTATTAGTGTGTGCACAAGACGAAGCAACATGTCGAAAAGATTCAACAACGCTCCTGACTTTACTAGCCAACAAAGGATAAAAGGTAGACAAGGAGAAGCTACAGTACTGCCTGACTGAGGTCCTATACCTGGTACAGCTCATATCAAAAGATGGAAAAAGAATAATTCCCGACAGGGTAGAGGCAATAAAATCAGTAGGAGAACCCACAACAGTGAAAGATATGCAGACATTTTTGGGGATGTGCAACTATTGCCGAGCATGGATACTAGACTATGCAGCATACACGAGACCCCTCCTGCAAGCACTCAAGGAAGCACAACAGGAGAATGAAAAAATAAAATGGTCAGAAGAAATGAGCCAATCATTTCAATCATTGAAAGAGCTAATTTCAAGCGCTCCAGTACTAGCAAACCCCGATTATGGACGAGAATTTTACCTATTCTCACACTGCAAGGGAACACTCATGACAGCAGTACTGACACAAAAAACATCCCTAGGACACAAGCCATTGGCTTACTATAGTGGTACTCTAGATGCCGTGATGCAGGGTCATTTCGCGTGCGAACAATCACTCGCAGCAGCCGCATTCGCGATTGAGAAAAGTGCCACAATAGTAATGGGTTGCCCTGTGACATTGTTTGTGGAACATTCATTATTTGCAATACTTGAGAGATCAAAAAGCACACTGACCAGACAGCGGGCAACAGCCTACGAGATTATATTGTCCAGCGCCAACATCCATATAGTGAGATGTAAGACAGTGAACCCTGCCACATTCATTACAGAAGCGTGCACACTTAAAGATATGCAGAACCACGATTGCGCAACCTACACAGGAGAAGGAGGGGAGGACACAGTGGTGTGTGAGAACGCTCTAAGCGAGGGGGAAGTGTACTTTGTGGATGGGTCTGCATCAATTGATGTGGACACGGGAGAAAAACATGTTGGCATGGCAGTTGTGAGGCTAGAAGACGGTGAGTATGAAACACTAGTACAGTACCGCCTCCCGTCACATTACTCTGCACAGGCAGCAGAACTGATTGCGCTCATAGAAGCACTACATGCAGCAAAGGGTTGTGCAGTGACAATATACACAGACTCAGCTTACATGACGACGACAGTACATGGAGGTCTAGCAAGATGGGGACGTAGGGGATTCAGACGTGCAGATGGAACACCAGTACAGCATGCAGAATTGTTAAAAGACTTAATTGAGGCCCTACAAAACCCTACTGCAGTAGCAATAGTGAAGTGCCAAGCCCATACATCCAACACAGACGTTGTGTCTTTGGGGAACGCGGCAGCGGACGCTGCCGCCAAGGAGGCTTCCTATTTTCAGAAATATGACACAGGCGAGTACATGCTTAAGGACAAGACAACCGAAGAGCCCCCAGAAGGGTACAACATGATGTCCATATCACAAATACTAGAATTGCAGGAAGGAGCTAGTGCAGAGGAAAAATTGACGTGGACAAAACGGGGGTGCAGCCAGTCAGGAACAGACCTACTATGGCGGCAAAGTAACTCAGGGAAAGTGGTAATGCCTCTACAGTTACTAGAAGTTGCATTTCAACAGCTACACTTCCCTGCACATAATACCAAACAGCACATCGCGGCGGAAATACAGGAAGAATGGTTCGTGCCCTGTCTCCAGGAGCATGTGTCCCGATTAGCAATGGAATGTACAACATGCCAAATATACAATTCAGGAATGACATTACGCACGCTCAGGGGAACAATTCCTAAACCCATTGGCCCATTCAGAGAACTGCATATAGATTACGCAGACATGGGGGAAAGGTGCAATGGCGCACGGTACATGATCGTGGTTGTGTGCCCATTTTCAAGGTGGGTGGAAGCAGGACCATGTGCGCGACCTGACGCCAAAAGCGCCGCCAAGTTCCTAGTAAGGGAAGTGTTCCCGCGCTGGGGAATTTGTGACATGATTCGCTCAGACAACGGCACTCATTTTGTGAATGAGCTTTTCAAGGAAGTTACTACATTATTGGGAATAAAACATAAATTGTGTTCGATTTATCATCCTCAAAGTAATGGCGTAGTGGAAAAGATGAACGGACTGTTAAAGGGTAGGTTATCAAAACTATGTTTTACATTAAAGAAAAATTGGATTTACTGTCTACCCCTGGCGCTATTTGAATTGAGAAATCAGCCAAGCAAAGACCACCATTTGTCCCCGCACGAGATCGTGACCGGAAGACGAATGAATACAGCACACTCTCCACTGCGCGAACACTCAGATGCTCACAGAAGCGCCGCAATATTGGGAGATGAGTTTACAGACTATTTAAGGAAATTGACAAGGGCAGCGCGCGCCATATCAAAGCAACTCTCCCCACCCTTCACTAGAGAAGAGGGAAACGTAACAGGATCTGTCACGGAGCCAGAGCAACAGCTACAGCTGATGCCAGGCGACTCAATTTATGTTAGAAGCTTTGTGCGTCGGTGGAATGCACCACGATTCCATGGCCCATACGAGGTAATATTTTGCACTCCCACGGCAGTGAAGGTGAAGGGCTTGAGGTACTGGGTGCACTTGACCGACGTACGAAAGGCATACAGCAATGTACATGAGGAGACAGATGAGGAGGCACAGACAACAGCAAACAATGAAACTGAGTAGAATGTCTAAATATGAACTTGTGTGTGTGTGTCAGCACTGGACTGGAGTTGGAGAATAACTGATAAGGATATTTCAAAAAAAAAAAAAAACAATGTGCGTTTTGTTTTTATCTTGTTGAATGGTATGTAATTAATGAAATAACAAAATTATAGCCTGTATACACCCTTGTCTGTGAATACCCCTCCCCGCATCCCCACCCGCTTCCATTCCCCGTCAAATATATATTGGCACTGATGGTGCTAGCAAAATGTTTACACACATGCACTTAATGCACTTTTATATCCCAAACAGGAGCTTCCATGGCATCTAACGGGCAGCCTGCAACGGATAGAATTAGTAGAATGAGAGAATTAGTACATGAGAGGTGCAGATATTCGTATGAGTGTGGATTATCTGTATGCATCACATTGTTTTTTATGATAATGTTTGGCCTGGTTACGTATTGGTTTATAGCGTTCATCTCTATCGAGATGTACGAGGGGGGAGGGAGTAACAACACTACTGGACGAATTAACAGCACCACCGGGCCCAATGCAACTACAGGTGTCAATACCAGGGAAGGTGATTTTTTGATATGGGACGGGACTAAACTTGTATGGGGGTATCATACCACACCATCCGGTACTGTCACCTTACAAAGAAAAAAGCCACAAGGTGGAATGCAGAACAACACAGTGTCTCCACCAGGGGTATCTGATTACAATGCCCACAGTCTAAATGACCGAAACCCGTCTGCCATATCATGGTTGTATAACACCCCCACCAGCCAGCCTGCCCCCATACTAAAAAACAACCTGCCAGATAACGTCAGGAAAGAAGACGAAAAACTACTAGCAATGCACGAAATATTATATGATGAATGGGCCATGGGGGGCGGGAATGAGAAAGGGGGGTCTAGTTTGTCCACTGCCCAGGGAGTTGGGAAGTACATGAGGAACAAAAACAACAGACGGAAGAGGGAAGCAGGGAAGAGGAAGTATGATGAGTACTATGGGCTAGGTCTGGATAAGATGGAAGACCCACGACACCCCGATCAAACAAATAAATGGTATGCAGATATGAGTGCCACAGCTAAACAAACAACAAACGAGAGCTGTTATGTCTGCTCCCTCATCCCTCACGCATCAGGTACACCCAAAGTATTGTTACCCAAAGAGTTGCCAATTGTAGATGCCCAATGTCTCCTTCATCTCACGTTGTGCAGGATTAAGAACACCTTCCAGGCACACGAAGTAACTTTTCAACTGCTGCAGAACGAGAAAACGTGTTACCCAAAACCGGCAGGGGTGGTATGTTTGAAAGAACCATTTTTTGTAATAGAAGGGACACTTTTTTCTGACAACAAGCGGAAGGATGAAGAAGTACTGTGCAAAGCGGAAGCACTGAGAGATGTGGCACCGGAGAAATTGCAGTGGATAGAAGAAACATGTACGCCAGTATGGAGAGAACACATTTCAAAACTAACATGGGTAACTGCCATCGAAAAACCGTTCAAACTGCAGAGCGAAATGGACTATAGACTGTGTTTTAAGGGAGAAGGGAGAACCCCCATGGGAACAAACAAGAACTGTAACAAGACCCTCACCATCCCAGATCTGAGAAAAGGGACAGCGGCCCTGATGGACACATACTGGGTATGCGGCAACCAGGCATACCTACACCTCCCCCAGTCATGGAGTGGCAGCTGCTCAATGGCCACTCTGCACTCAGCCCTAATGGTGATACCAGAAAGCCACATCGATGGGAGCAAAAGGACACAGACACGCATGCAGAGTGTGGCTCAACCAACTGCAGAGTCACAAATATATGTCCTGTCTTCCGGAAGCAAGGGAGAGGTGCTGACCCGTAACAGACGAGCATCAAATTACATATCAAAGGCATCATCCGAACTATTGGCTCAGATCCCAGACAAATATCGATTATTCAGCTCAGCAGAAACATTTTTTGCCTCACTCGTCTCAAGTGTCCAAGCAAGGGCAAACGCAAAATGGCTCCAGATAACACGCTGGGAATTGATTCAGCCGGCAAACGACACTGAAGAAGGATTCAATATAATAAAGGTGGAACTAAGAGCTTTACGACTAATGACCATGCAAAACAGGTATGTCCTGGACCTGTTGACGGCGATGGACGGCGGTGTTTGCCGAAAAATAGGAAGTGCCTGCTGCACTTTTGTACCTTCTGAAGACGCAGAGAATGGCTCCCTGTCCCATGTGATCGAAGCAGTCCACAACCTAGGAGAAAAAATGGAAGGTGGAGCAGAAGAGAGTACATGGTTCGACAACATCTTCTCCTGGGTTCCCTCATGGCTTGGAACGACTGTGAAATTTTTAATACCAGCTGTTGTGTTCCTCCTTTTACTTTTTTGCCTGTGCCAGGTGGGTCTTCGAGTTTGTGCTAACGCAGTACCAAATGGTGCAATGATGATGGTGACAATGGGCAACTCACACGGTACAATAAAAACGATGCAAGAAGCACAAGTGCAAACAGGGATAGATAACTCACCCAGGTACCAACTGGTGCCTATGTACCACGATAAAAATATTGTAGATAAGTTGTGACACACCACCATCAAAGAGCCCCGTATACTAGAATGGTATGAGGAAGTTTGGGTAGATTTGGAAGGAGATAGTGGGTGCATATACCTAATGTGTACCCCAGATGAATACGCCCGGAGAGGTGAGAGCTTAAGGGGGGTGTGCAGAGCATGGATGCCCATCAAAGGAACTCCTGCATGGGATGAGGCAGTGATGGACGAGGCAGAATGTAGGAGGATAGAAGATTTAAAGAATTCGTTACTTTAGTAACGAAAGGGGGGAAATGTAGGGGAGGACTGGTCCAGGAGACCCCCCTCGCCTGCGTTTTCTCCCCAGGTGAGGGCTATGGCTCTTTTTGGGCGTCCCCTCATGCCACCTGGGCCCCGGTGGCGAAGGGTTCACCCACTGGAGACATTGCCCGCACGTATTAATTGCCCACATGTATTAAAATTTAGCTAGGCCCAGAAACATTTTTGTCTGGTAAAGATGATGTGAGCTCAGCGCACTGTAGCGCGGCCCCCACCTTTGGAGGGTTTCAGTCATCCTTGTTGCCGCAGCACCCTGGCAGATCCGCTGCGAGCACGTTCCCACGAACAAGACGGACATGAGCTAGCGTAATACACTAACATTGTAACAGTTCACCTCCCGCAGTGTATCATCGCTCCCAGTATGACCCGGCCAGCAGGCCTGGGCAATGAAAAGAACGGTAAAATAGACATCAGGTGGCAGATAGTCTTTATATATCAATGTTAAGACCACTCGCAAAGTATGCTTTCTTCCACAAAATGCCTTATATTACAAAAGCCAGTAAAATGTATAAAATATAAGAAAGCACGCTTCCATGATATAAGCAATGGCGAGCCCACACCATTTCAGTTGGGTGCTAATAATAAAGGAACGCACCAGGAATCCATTTGTTACGTGTATCACTGGGAAACTTACACCCCATGGGCTCGCGCCATAACTGAACTAATGCTGCTAGAGGACACAAGAAAGACGAATGTAACCATACCGAGGGCCCATGTGAAGGATGCACGAGAAGGCGCATGTCATGTGTGCATGTCCAGGCCCCACATGTGTCACCACCGTCACGAATAGTGGCGGGGTACTTTCTATGTTCTCCACCAATCCTAATTCTACCTCACTTATTGCAAGTATATATATGCCTATAACTAAATACTGTACTTATTAAAACAATGTATGAATAAGGTGCTCAGACTGGGTATAATCGTGTCATGATCTCTGCTTCCAAAAGGTCAGGGTTTTCCCAACTCCCTTGGAAGCAGATCCATAACCCAGGTTCCGAGTGCCAACCAGTCCCAATTGGGACCTTTTGGACCCAGTCCTGGCGCCAGTGGCACCAGGCTCATAAATATGCCCAGTCCCAGCGCTGGAAGCGCCGGGCTCATAATGCTTGGGTGGACTTACCTGCAGCAGACCATGCTGCTTACTTGCCTGCCAGTTGAGCCTCTGATCCTCTTCTGTTTGGAACTACTTTTCCTGTTGGGTGGGGCTGGAGCCACTCCCTAGATTCAGAACACTGGAACTCTTCTGGAAGGCAGGAACTCTTTTCTTACCAGGAACTCTTTTCTTACTTAGGCTGGCTGTGGAAGGAGACACCTAAGCACTACAGGAGGCTATTTAAACCACACCCGGTGGATGAATCTTGCTTTGCGTTATTCCGCAGCAGAACGCTCATCGTGTCTTCTGCATCCGGTCCTGGGCCTAAGGAAAAAGGCTTACCATCCTGAATCCAATCTTCAGCAACACCTATAAAGACAAGAAAGAACAGGTTAGCATTCCGGCATCTGAAAGGCAAAGGCTTACCTACTCTTCGTGCGCTCCGGAGGTCTTCACACTGCATTCCGGCATCTGAAAGACAAAAGTTTACCAACTCTTCGCACGCTCCGGAGGCCTTCGGCGCTGCATCCGGCATCTGAAAGACAAAACAAGGTGCGTTTAAAGACATTGGGGAACTTTAATACTCACGTGCCATTACTCCTTTCCACATCTAATCCAGTGGGTATTCCGGCACCCTGCAGCCGCTCCGAACTCGTACCTGCAAAATAAAAAGACAGTTAGAGCGCATAGTGAAGCAGGCAACAAGCGCTTACTTACGTGCTTCCAGGCGCTTCTATTCATCACACGGGCTCCATCTTCAACTCACTTCAGCCCGTCATCCGCCAACGCCGGAACCCTGCAAAACAAGAGACATCATTACTAAAGACTTTAAAGACATTTGAATGACTCGAAACTTACCGTTCGTGCAGTAAATGACGGACAGCAGTCCTCTGAAGTCAAGAGGCCTGCGCTACCTATCCAGTGAAGAAACTGGTTACAGCACCCTGCCCCGAGGCAGATGGAGAGCTCGGCATTCACTTACCTAAGGTCAGAGCGTTAACCTTTGGGGGTCTACAGGAGAGGAGAAGAGGAAAGAGATAGGGACACCCCAATAACCCCAGTTCATTAACCCCATATTTTCTATATTTTCTATCTGCAGACATCTTACTCTACACGTCAGGCATACAGTGCACAGAGGTCCAGCCCAAAGAGCCAACCGGGTGCTACACATCACCTTTGAAGATACGGTAGTCGCCCAGTCAAGACCGGCGCCTCTGCGAGAATCAGGTGAGCGTTACAGAACGCAAAGCCTACCGCAAAACTTTCGCCCAGGCGCTATGGAAACCTCGGATACTGACCCCCTAGCCCGGTTACTTGGGGAACTAAGGGCAGAAGTGCATGCAGCTCGTCAGGAAACGAATGCTCTAAGAAGGGAACTAATTATTTCCAAGGAGAGAACAGACAATCTTGCTAGACAAGTGCTACAGTCACACGCCGGACAGACCCCGTTACCCGCATCAGGGGCAAATCTTCCTTCAACATCCTCTATGAATCCAGTGCAGATCAACCTACCTGGGAATGTACCTCTGGCTCCGCCCGAACGATTTTCTGGTGACCCAAAGAGGTTTGCAGTATTTATCAATCAGTGCCGGTTGCACTTCTTATGCCGGCCAGCAGCCTTTCCAACTGATCAAGCAAAAGTAGCTTTTGTACTTTCGTACCTTAGTGGCAATGCGGCAGACTGGTCGATCCCTCTAGTTAATCAAGATGATCCGGTTCTCCATGATTTTCAAGCCTTTCAGCTTAGTATGGAAAAACTGTTCGCAAGACATTCACAGGGGCAGGCCTTGGACAATGAGCTTCTTTCGTTGCGACAGGGTAATCAAGACCTTTTGGCTTATATTGCATCTTTCAATAGACTAATAGTGGAAACTCAATGGCCTGAGGACAAGGATTACGCTGTTTTATAGAGGTCTACGTGGAGAGCTCAAAGACGTTTTAGCCCAAGTAGTGAATCCCCCATAAGACTGTTCGGATTATATAGACTTGGTCGTTCAAATAGATCACAGGCTGCAGAACAGGAAGGCCGATCATTCCAAGTTTGATGCTCGAGTATTTTCCAAACCGCCAACTCCTTCCAAAGGAGTAGACTCCGGGGAACCCATGCAAATAGGGGGTCTGAAAGGTCCTCTAACACAAAGGGAGCGGGAAAGGAGGAAACAGTTGCAATTATGCCTATATTGCGGAAACTCAGGGCACTTTCTTCGAGCCTGTCCGGTGAAACCTGCCAAGAAGGCAGTAGGAGCTGCAGTTACCAAAGTTACAAACTCTGAGCAGGGAAACGACCTCGCCCGACAAGAATAGAGGTCCTCTTGCCGAGCGTGAAAACCAGTTCCGTGACCTCGCATTTCGTGATACCTATGGTCCTCATTAGCCCTGATAATCCGGATTGATTACATGCAATTGAAGCTTACGTCGACAGCGGTGCCATCGGCAATTATGTGGATCATGAAATGGTTTTGAGGATGAATCTAACTCTTTGTCCCAAGGCTGTAAAGGACGTCATTACTACGGTGGATGGTACGGAGATAGCCTCCGGGCCAGTAACGCATACCACTCAAGAGGTGACGCTAGTAAGTCAAGATGGACACCATGAGAAGATCGTGTTCGATGTGATCAAGGCCCCTCAGTTTCAGATTATTCTAGGAATACCTTGGTTAGAGAAACACAATCCTCTGATCGATTGGCGAGCAAGAACGGTCCAGTTTCCAGAATGTGTCTCTACTTGTCACCCTCCACCTGGTGTTGCTCTAGCAGCAATTTCTTCGGAGACTCCCCAGTTACCTCCCGAATACCTAGAATTCCAAGATGTTTTCCGGAAGGATCAGGCTAACTCTCTACCTCCTCATAGGTCCTATGACTGCCAGATAGACCTGATACCTGGATCTACTCCTCCGTGTAGCAGAATTTATGCCCTCACCGAGCCTGAGAACCTTCACCTCCGACAATACCTGGATCAATACCTAGCGAATGGGTTTATTCGTCCTTCTAAGTCCCCTGCTTCTTCAGCTTTGTTCTTCGTTCCAAAAAAAGAAGGGGACCTTAGAACTTGTATAGATTACCGCGCCCTGAACCAGATCACCGTTAAGAATAGATATCCGTTACCTTTAATCCCTGAACTCCTGGACCAAGTCAGAAGAGCATGCATATATACAAAGCTGGATCTTAGAGGAGCCTACCACTTGGTACGAGTAAAAGAGGGCGATGAATGGAAGATGGCCTTCCGCACCAAGTATGGGCTATTTGAATATCAGGTCATGCCCTTCGGACTTTGCAATGCCCCGGCCGCCTTTCAATATTTTATGAACGATGTCCTCAGAGAACTCATAGATGTATGTGTTGTCGTTTACATTGACGACATCCGCGTTTATTCTTCATCGGAATCTGAACATCAGAAACACGTGAAAATGGTCCTCGAGAGGTTGCGTCAACACAGACTTTTCGCTAAATTGGAAAAATGTGTTTTCAACGTGACTGAAGTTGAATTCTTGGGATTCATATTATCACCTAGCGGAGTGCGTATGGATTCAAGGAAGGTCAATGCAATACTCAAATGGCCATCACCATCCTCCGTAAAAGGGGTTCAAAGCATGTTAGGCTTCGCCAACTTTTACCACAGGTTTATCCCCGAATTCTCTCGAATAGTCCAGCCCATCACCGCCTTGTTAAAGAAAAACAAACGTTTTGCATGGTCTACCGAGGCGGAACAAGCTTTCCAGAATTTGAAGACAAAATTTATCTCTGCACCAATTCTAAAACATCCTCGCCCCGAACTCCCCTACATCGTTGAAACTGATGCTTCGAGCCTTGCCATGGGGGCAGTTCTATCACAGAAGGACCCAGTAACCAATCAGTTACATCCCGTGGCATTCTGGTCTCGCAAATTCTCGCCTCCTCAGATCAATTACACTATTACTGATAATGAACTTCTGGCTATCAAGTCTGCCTTTAAGGCTTGGCGGCATTATCTTCTGGGGGCCCGACACACCGTTACTGTGATTACGGATCACCGAAACCTGCAATATTTGAAAACCGCAAAAGCCCAATCCTCTAGACAACTCCGTTGGGCACTATTCTTTGCCGAGTTTGACTTCATAATTACCTATCGACCTGGTACAAAAAACGGTAAAGCTGATGCCCTTTCTCGGATGGGAGTGGAGGAACACTTGACCAACCCTAAGCCTGTACCTATCATTCCCGAACAAAGAATTCTGGGTGTAATAACCACACAATCCATAGAGGAAATTAAGGATAAAACCAGGCAACTTATAACTCCAGCAGAAATACAGAATTGGCATCTGCAGGGAAAGGACTTTGCAGTAAAGGACAACTTATTGTATTTCCAAGAAGGATTATACCTGCCCAGCACAGATTTACAGAAAAAGGTGATCTCTTGTTATCACGAGTCTCTAATGGAAGGACATCCCGGTATGGCCAAAACCTCAGAAAAGATCAAGCGCTACTTCTGGTGGCCGTCTTGGAAAAAAGATATCAGAGACTTTATAATGTCCTGTGGAGTATGCGCCCAAAACAAGAGTCAAAAGGAAAGACCAGCCGGCCTCTTACGCCCTATTGACATCCCACCTCGCCCTTGGCATACGCTGTCTATGGACTTCATCACCGACATACCTCCATGCTCCGGATACAATACGATCCTGGTAATCGTGGACTTATTCTCCAAGATGGCGCATTTCATTCCACTCAAAGGCTTGCCAACAGCAACAACTCTGGCCCGAGAATTTCTCGAAAACATCATCCGACTGCACGGTTTTCCTTCAGTGCTAATTTCGGATCGAGGTAGTCAATTTATTTCTCATTTTTGGCGAAGTTGTTGACGGTCGGCACAAATTGATGTGAGATTATCGACCAGTCACCACCCTCAAACCGACGGACAAACCGAGAGGACCAATCAAACTCTGGAACAGTATTTACGCTGCATGCTGCAACAAACTGAAAAAACTTGGAAAGATATCCTTTGGATAGCCGAATATGCCTACAACAACTCTGTCCACTCAGGAACTGGGAAAACCCCGTTTTTTCTTTTATACGGCTGTCACCCTCGAACCTCAGAGTTGGATCCACCCCAAGATCTTGGAACACCAGCAGTAGACTACCTGCACTCTACTATCACCCAAGCTTTTAAGGAAGCCGTTTCTCACCTTCAAAGGGCTAAAGAACAATACAAGAAAGGAGCAGATCAACATCGGAAGGAAGCCCCCCAATATCAAGTAGGAGATCAAGTCTGGTTATCCACCAAATATCTACCTCTAAAAGGACCACGCACATTCAACCCAAGATACCTTGGTCCCTATTCCATCACTACCATAGTAAACCCAGTAGCGGTCAAGTTGGACTTGCCCCCTCACATGAAGATACATCCGGTCTTCCACGTCTCTCTTTTAAAACCCGTGCAACCTCAAACCCGACTAACTAAATCCCCAAAACCTATCCTAGTTGATGGAGAACTCGAGTTTGAAGTCAAAAGCATCCTGGACTCCAAGATCTCCAAATCTAAGTTATTTTACCTAATTGACTGGAAAGGCTACGGCCCTCAAGAAAGATCCTGGGAACCTGCAGAATATGTCCACGCTCCTCGTCTAATCAAAAGATTTCATCAAACATTTCCTGACAAGCCAAAACCCCCGGGGAAGCCCGGTTTGGGAGGGGCCTTGAGGGGGAGGGGGTACTGTCATGATCTCTGCTTCCAAAAGGCAAGGACTTACCCAACTCCCTTGGAAGCAGACTCATAACCCAGGTTCCTAGTGCCAGCCAGTCCCAATTGGGACCTTTTGGACCCTGTCCTGGCGCCAGTGGCGCCAGGCTCATAAATATGCCCAGTCCCAGCGCTGCAAGCGCCGGGCTCATAATGCTTGGGTGGACTTACCTGCAGCAGACCATGCTGCTTACTTACCTGCCAGTTGAACCCCTGATCCTCTTCTGTTTGGGACTACTTTTCCTGTTGGGTGGGGCAGGAGCCACTCCCTAGGTTCAGAACACTGGAACTCTTCTGGAAAGCAGGAACTCTTTTCTTACCTAGGCGTGGCTGTGGAAGGAGACACCTAAGCACTACAGGAGGCTATTTAAACCACACCCGATGGATGAATCTTGCTTTGCGTTATTCTGCATCCTCTGCAGCAGAACGCTCATCGTGTCTTCTGCATCTGATCCTGGGCCTAAAGGAAAAAGGCTTACCATCCTGAATCCAGTCTTCAGCAACATCTATAAAGACAAGAAAGAACAGGTTAGCACTACGGTCTTCAGTGACAGCGCATCTCTTACCTGGTCCATCGGCTGTCATCAACGCCTCGCGCAGCATTCCTGCATCTGAAAGACAAAGGCTTACCTACTCTTCACGCGCTCCGGAGGTCATCGCACTGCATTCCGGCATCTGAAAGACAAAAGCTTACCAACTCTTCGCACGCTCCGGAGGCCTTCGGCGCTGCATCCTGCATCTGTAAGACAAAAGAAGGTGCGTTTAAAGACATTGGGTAACATACTTCAATACTCACGTGCCATTACTCCATCCACGCCGAACTCAGTGGGCATTCCGGCATCCTTCAGCAGCTCCGAACTGGTACCTGCAAAATAAAAGGACAGTTAGTGCGCATCGTGAAGCAAGCAACATGCTTACTTACGCGCTTCCAGGCGCTTCTATTCCGCATACGGGTCCATCCTCAACTCACTTCAGCCAGTCAACCGCCATCGCCGGAACCCTGCAAAATAAGAGACAGCATTACAAAAGACTTTTAAAGACATTTGAAATATTCGGAACTCACCGTTAGTGAAGTAAACGACGGACAGCAGTCCTCTGAAGTCAAGAGGCCTGCGCTACCTATCCAGTGAAGAAACTGGTTACAGCACCCTGCCCCGAGGCAGATGGAGAGCTCGGCGTTCACTTACCTAAGGTGAGAGCGTTAACCTTTGGGGTTCTACAGGAGAGGAGAAAAGGAAAGAGATAGGGACACCCCAATAACCCCAGTTCATTAATCCCATATTTTCTATCTGAAGACATCTTACTCTTCGAGTCAGGCATACAGTGCACAGAGGTCCAGCCCAAAGAGCCAACCGGGTGCTACACATCACTTTTGAAGATACGGTAGTCGCCCAGTCAAGACCGGCGCCTCTGCGAGAATCAGGTGAGCGTTACAGGTGCCTCCCAATTGGTAGTTACGCGGTTTTGGAAAGCTGCATGCAATGGAACAATTGGGTCTTCCCGAGGTCCCCTGTCCAGAATATTGGTCAGGTCATCTTGTTCGAAAACTGGGCTTGGTCTACTCCCTCCCATGTACTACCCTTGACATCAACTGCCTATAGATAACCTCTGCATGATCAGATGGATCTTATCTGCCATACTCTACCTCTGGTGAGGTGTCCAAACCACTGGCCTCATGTAGGCACGCGTGAAGGTCTTTTATTCTAGATTCTTCCGAAATTAGCACCTCAATCACTGATGGCGTACATATTGGAGGCCAAAAGGTCTCGATTCATCTGATAGCCCTGCGTCCTGTAGGGGAGGACTGGTCCAGGAGACCCCCCCCCCTCGCCTATGTTTTCTCCCCAGGTGAGGGCTATGGCTCTTTTTGGGCGTCCCCTCATGCCACCTGGGCCCCGGTGGCGAAGGGTTCACCCACTGGAGACATTGCCCGCACGTATTAATTGCCCACATGTATTAAAATTTAGCTAGGCCCAGAAACATTTTTGTCTGGTAAAGATGGTGTGAGCTCAGCGCACTGTAGCGCGGCCCCCACCTTTGGAGGGTTTCAGTCATCCTTGTTGCCGCAGCATCCTGGCAGATCCGCTGCGAGCACGTTCCCACGAACAAGACGGACATGAGCTAGCGTAATACACTAACATTGTAACAGTTCACCTCCCGCAGTGTATCATCGCTCCCAGTATGACCCGGCCAGCAGGCCTGGGCAATGAAAAGAACGGTAAAATAGACATCAGGTGGCAGATAGTCTTTATATATCAATGTTAAGACCACTCGCAAAGTATGCTTTCTTCCACAAAATGCCTTATATTACAAAAGCCAGTAAAATGTATAAAATATAAGAAAGCACGCTTCCATGATATAAGCAATGGCGAGCCCACACCATTTCAGTTGGGTGCTAATAATAAAGGAACGCACCAGGAATCCATTTGTTACGTGTATCACTGGGAAACTTACACCCCATGGGCTCGCGCCATAACTGAACTAATGCT
Organism: Ambystoma mexicanum; assembly: GCF_040938575.1. Classification (NCBI taxonomy): domain Eukaryota; kingdom Metazoa; phylum Chordata; class Amphibia; order Caudata; family Ambystomatidae; genus Ambystoma; species Ambystoma mexicanum. The sequence goes on from NC_090931.1 coordinate 1,557,971,702, forward strand.
GCTAGAGGACACAAGAAAGACGAATGTAACCATACCGAGGGCCCATGTGAAGGATGCACGAGAAGGCGCATGTCATGTGTGCATGTCCAGGCCCCACATGTGTCACCACCGTCACGAATAGTGGCGGGGTACTTTCTATGTTCTCCACCAATCCTAATTCTACCTCACTTATTGCAAGTATATATATGCCTATAACTAAATACTGTACTTATTAAAACAATGTATGAATAAGGTGCTCAGACTGGGTATAATCGTGTCATGATCTCTGCTTCCAAAAGGTCAGGGTTTTCCCAACTCCCTTGGAAGCAGATCCATAACCCAGGTTCCGAGTGCCAACCAGTCCCAATTGGGACCTTTTGGACCCAGTCCTGGCGCCAGTGGCACCAGGCTCATAAATATGCCCAGTCCCAGCGCTGGAAGCGCCGGGCTCATAATGCTTGGGTGGACTTACCTGCAGCAGACCATGCTGCTTACTTGCCTGCCAGTTGAGCCTCTGATCCTCTTCTGTTTGGAACTACTTTTCCTGTTGGGTGGGGCTGGAGCCACTCCCTAGATTCAGAACACTGGAACTCTTCTGGAAGGCAGGAACTCTTTTCTTACCAGGAACTCTTTTCTTACTTAGGCTGGCTGTGGAAGGAGACACCTAAGCACTACAGGAGGCTATTTAAACCACACCCGGTGGATGAATCTTGCTTTGCGTTATTCCGCAGCAGAACGCTCATCGTGTCTTCTGCATCCGGTCCTGGGCCTAAGGAAAAAGGCTTACCATCCTGAATCCAATCTTCAGCAACACCTATAAAGACAAGAAAGAACAGGTTAGCATTCCGGCATCTGAAAGGCAAAGGCTTACCTACTCTTCGTGCGCTCCGGAGGTCTTCACACTGCATTCCGGCATCTGAAAGACAAAAGTTTACCAACTCTTCGCACGCTCCGGAGGCCTTCGGCGCTGCATCCGGCATCTGAAAGACAAAACAAGGTGCGTTTAAAGACATTGGGGAACTTTAATACTCACGTGCCATTACTCCTTTCCACATCTAATCCAGTGGGTATTCCGGCACCCTGCAGCCGCTCCGAACTCGTACCTGCAAAATAAAAAGACAGTTAGAGCGCATAGTGAAGCAGGCAACAAGCGCTTACTTACGTGCTTCCAGGCGCTTCTATTCATCACACGGGCTCCATCTTCAACTCACTTCAGCCCGTCATCCGCCAACGCCGGAACCCTGCAAAACAAGAGACATCATTACTAAAGACTTTAAAGACATTTGAATGACTCGAAACTTACCGTTCGTGCAGTAAACGACGGACAGCAGTCCTCTGAAGTCAAGAGGCCTGCGCTACCTATCCAGTGAAGAAACTGGTTACAGCACCCTGCCCCGAGGCAGATGGAGAGCTCGGCATTCACTTACCTAAGGTCAGAGCGTTAACCTTTGGGGGTCTACAGGAGAGGAGAAGAGGAAAGAGATAGGGACACCCCAATAACCCCAGTTCATTAACCCCATATTTTCTATATTTTCTATCTGCAGACATCTTACTCTACACGTCAGGCATACAGTGCACAGAGGTCCAGCCCAAAGAGCCAACCGGGTGCTACACATCACCTTTGAAGATACGGTAGTCGCCCAGTCAAGACCGGCGCCTCTGCGAGAATCAGGTGAGCGTTACAAATCGAGACACATCCAGCAAAGCTTAAAATGCATGTTTTGTATTGCTTACAATAAGTATTATAGAGTGTTCAAATGTTTGTGATGTTTTTACCTAAATCGGCAACACACGAGGGAGATACCTTTGTGAAATACGTGCAAGGCCATTCCCCCTCCCACCCTGCGAAGGCTGCCAAGGCATGAGAGCAGAGACCGCGCCGCGCTGCTTTACCTCCCCCAACCAGACTGGAGCCGCTTCAAAGACTTGTAACCCCCTCTGTAGCACCCAAGGCCGCCACCCGCCACCTGCATTATTTACAGCACAGCAGTAAACCTCTGCCTGAACACATGCGCCCCCTCGTAAACCTCGCAACCCACCGGACCATCTCAGACTTATGGCCCTGTGCAATCAGGACACCCAACACTTTGACAACACACAGCGGAACATCCATAACAACTTCTAACAAGGCAGAAAGACCTGTACCGCCCGTCCCAGGCCCTGAAGCTTAGCCCCTCGACCTATGGCCCAGGTCGACAGGACACTGGTAACCATGTCCTGACGTATTACCTCCAGACCCCTCACAAGGTGCATTCCTCCTGTGTTGCATTAACCTGTGGTATAACCTATTGAAAGATTTACTAAAGAAGATAATATTGAAAGGACTGAATGACTGCGGTGTGCATGGCCTAGGGCAAGTAAGTCAGGAAAAGACATTCATCTCTGACACTGGCCGCGATGGCACAACAACACCGCCCGGATGAACTCCGCCACCCTGCCAGGCCCAGCCCAACCCACGAGGCTGACCAGTGACGTCTTCCAGCCAAAGCCAACCACATCGCAGCAGCACCTATAGTTAGTCGTCGCCACCCAATCCCCTTGAACTTGTGCCCCCTATAGTGTGTAGGCTTTTGATGACGTTTTTCGTAAATATATACGCCTGTCTTTGCTATTGTCAGACAGAGCGCTCTCGGAGTTTGCAGAGTTCTTTGCATGCCCTATTCTGATTGATAAACTCCCATTTACGCTCACCCGCACTCTGTCTTGGCCTTATTCACATTTTGGGAGAGTCCTTCATTGTCTCTCATTGCGGGGAGGATCGTGCTGTTTGGGGACGCTTGCTTTCAGTCCTCATAAATTGAGAAAAGGGACCTGAAAAAGTCAGCCCTAGGTAAAGGGGAAGGTTTTCTCAACGATACCCGAAGGTGTTATGATATTGGTTGACAAAGGTACCGAAACTGTCGATCCCGCTGATGTTGAGGCTTTAGTGTCTGTGTCAAAGACTTTGACGCTTGTAGCATCGAGGAACCCGAAGCGTCGATGAATTTTGATGGGGTTTTTGGCGCTGATGGCGTCGACACGGGGGAGGAAGGGGTCAAGGCCGCATTCTCAAATACTTTCATCATATTGAGTCTAAACTCTTACCACTCAGCTGGGGAGGCTGTTTTTGTTGGACATACGACCCGTTCCGAAGAGGAACACGAAGACATCGAAGATGGCAACCTAGGGCACCGTTTCTTGACGATGAAGAATGGTGGGAACCACTTTGTGATCGGGATAGTTTACTTTTTTTTTTTTTTTTTTTTTTTTTTTAAAACAGAGAGGAGAAACAGTTTGACTCGTTCGAAGTCTGTCGTTTCGGCGGAGGCTATGGGGATTTACGGGTCCTACCTGTTGCAATTTTCACTCTGCGCTCTCTCTCAGGGTTTTTGACGTCATGGACAGGCTGTCCTCAGACTCCGATGAAGGATGAGTGGATCCCAGGCACCACAAGCATATTCTGTGGGGGCTGGTCACAGACAACTTTGACCCGTAGTTACAGAATTTGTTGAAACCCGACCGGAGTAGAAGTTGCTGATGACCAAGCCATTTTCGATGATTCTCTTGAAGATTTTTCACAGAGGATCTGAATCATTGGCGCAGAAAAACAGAACTGAAGCCTTCGGTGATGTCAACATCGAGACGGAGGCCTCTGAGGGACATTGCATCGACGCGCAGCACCCACTGCTGAAAAAAATGTTCTGAAGCAGCTAAGCTGGATATTGGAAATATCATAAAATAAGGAATACGTGGCAGGACACAATCCATTTGAATGTGCTGATAAGTGTCAGTCTTTTATTAATACACATAAATAATAAGCAAGCAATCAATAATAATGAGATCTATGCGTTTCGGGAGAGGTTTCCCTTCATCAGGAGCGTTAACTCTTAATGTTTTCTCAACAAATCGTCATGCATCTACAAAGGTAAGCAATAAAAGCTTCAATGAGTACGGCCAATTGTAGCCAAAAGTGGTAAAAACATATATATTTTTTTTTTAAACATAATGTTAAAGAGAACGTTCCTCAGATTCACCGCAGTGATGGAGCGTGGGAAACCTGGCTAGGAAGATCTTCTAAATGGTGATGTTTTTATGGGGGCGAGGTACAGGCTCGACCTGTTCTGCTATTACAACTGTGCCAGCCACCCTATTACCAATCCTGAGCGCAAATCACATGTCATGTATCACCATGTGCACCTACGTTATATGGTAGTCAATAGGCACTTCGATTGGCATCTTCATCCAAACCAATCCCCGGCACTTCAATAGGGCATGACCCTGGTGCTTGGATAAATAACGTATACACCTGTGAGTCTGCCCTCATGTCCTTTAGACTGTCCATCTTGACAGCCTCCCTTGCTTGGTGCCATCACATTGGCGGGACACATGGAACTTCAGGCTCTCCCAGCAGCCGATCATGCCTTATTTTCCACAAAGCCAAAACCCCAGGACATTTCCAGCCTTTATTTGAAAAGTACGGATGGAATACGCCTTCCCATTTCCCATCCTAGTCCACATGCTTCCTCTGCAGACAAAACTCTACACAATTGAGATCTCTGGATGTCTCCACTTCATTGTGAAAGAACTTGGCCTTTCAGAATATCTCGCCATCTTTTTCTCTCTAATATTATACCACTGGGCATTTGACGACAGCTTGAGTCTGGTAGGTTTCTTCTGGGTCAAAGGCCTTTGCACTTTGCTTCTCTATATTAGCCCCTTATTTAATTCAGTCTGGGCAAACGGAAAGGCCCGGGTATGCATTCACTCTTACACAGCGACCCTCCCGCTTCACTCCCTCCTTTCTCAGAGTATCAGCCTGGGTCATGCATTCACTCATACACAGCGACCCTCCCGCTTCCCTCCCTCCTTTCTCAGAGCATCAACCTGGGTCATGCATTCACTCTTACACAGCGACCCTCCCGCTTCCCTCCCTCCTTTCTCAGAGCATCAACCTGGGTCATGCATTCACTCTTACACAGCGACCCTCCCGCTTCCCTCCCTCCTTTCTCAGAGCATCAACCTGGGTCATGCATTCACTCTTACACAGCGACCCTCCCGCTTCCCTCCCTCCTTTCTCAGAGCATCAACCTGGGTCATGCATTCACTCTTACACAGCGACCCTCCCGCTTCCCTCCCTCCTTTCTCAGAGCATCAACCTGGGTCATGCATTCACTCATACACAGCGACCCTCCCGCTTCCCTCCCTCCTTTCTCACAGTATCAGCCTGGGTCATGCATTCACTCATACACAGCGACCCTCCCGCTTCCCTCCCTCCTTTCTCAGAGTATCAGCCTGGGTCATGCATTCACTCATACACAGCGACCCTCCCGCTTCCCTCCCTCCTTTCTCAGAGCATCAACCTGGGTCATGCATTCACTCTTACACAGCGACCCTCCCGCTTCCCTCCCTCCTTTCTCAGAGCATCAACCTGGGTCATGCATTCACTCTTACACAGCGACCCTCCCGCTTCCCTCCCTCCTTTCTCAGAGCATCAACCTGGGTCATGCATTCACTCATACACAGCGACCCTCCCGCTTCCCTCCCTCCTTTCTCAGAGCATCAACCTGGGTCATGCATTCACTCTTACACAGCGACCATCCCGCTTCCCTCCCTCATTTCTCACAGCATCAGCCTGGGTCATGCATTCACTCTTACACAGCGACCCTCCCGCTACCCTCCCGCTTCCCTCCCTCCTTTCTCAGAGCATCAACCTGGGTCATGCATTCACTCTTACACAGCGACCATCCCTCTTCCCTCCCTCATTTCTCACAGCATCAGCCTGGGTCAAGCTCCAACCTCTCTCCCTGGTTTTTCAACCTCTCCCTGGCCCCTTTGGCACACCTCATTGCTACCTTCTCCTCCAACTTTCAGTGTTATGAGGATGACACTTGGCTCTCCTCTCTCCCCTCCTCTCCTCTCCTCTCCTCTCCTCCTCATTCTAGACTGTCTATCCGTGATTCAGGAATGGTGTGCCTCCAACGATCTCTGCCTCAATGTCAGCAAAACAGAGATCCTCCTCATTGGGACCCCTTTGCCCCCTTTCCCTCTCCTTGGGCCCTCTCCTTGGGCCCTCTCCCTGTGCCTTCCTGTGAGGCAAAAAACCTTGGGGTCATCTTCGACTCCACTCTCTCCTTCTCCCCTCACATCACGAACCTCTCTAAGAAGTCCCACCATCAGCTGCACCTCCTCAGAGGTATTCTTCCTTTCCTCTCCTTCCCCCAGAATCTTAACATCTCCAGGGTCCCGCTTTTCTCTAGGCTGGACTACTGCAACAGCCTCTTTCTCAACCTGCCTTCCTCTACTCTTCGCCCTCTGCAACTACTCCAGAACAGGACTGCAAGACTTTTCCTTGGCCTCAAGCCCAGGGATCAGATCTCTCTAGCCCTGAAATCTCTCCAGTGGCTCCCAGTGGCTGCAAGGATCCCCCACATGGCTCTAGCTCCACCTTATCCCACCTCAACGGCCCCATATCTTAGTGAAGTCAGCTCCCTCACATGGCTCTAGTTCCACCTTATCCCACCTCAACGGCCCCATATCTTAGTGAAGTCAGCTCCCCCACATGGCTCTAGTTCCACCTTATCCCACCTCAACGGCCCCATATCTTAGTGAAGTCAGCTCCCCCACATGGCTCTAGTTCCACCTTATCCCACCTCAACGGCCCCATATCTTAGTGAAGTCAACCACAAGGCTGTCTGGGGTCGGGCCTGCACTACATTCAACTCTCTTCCTAAATATCTTTCTTCTCGAGCCCTTTGCTTAGCTTCCTCTAACTCTCTGACGGGGAGACGATTCTCCAGCTAGAGAGTTTGAGGTAGATCGCTCTCCTCTGCAGGGGCTCCCTGCCCCTCGCAAACTTGTGCAGGACCACCTAAGGTTCCGTAAGCAGCTCAAAACCTTACTTTTCGCTTTCACTCTCGCTCTCTCTTGCTGACCACTGTTTGCCACGCTAGCTGGTCACCTGGCTAACCTCTAAACTCAACAGGCACCAGGCTTCCTCCATGACCTGTAAGCACCTGCACTACCTCTGGGCATCCGAACACTTAGGGGCTATGTCTGTAACCCTACAGGGCCCACTCAACCCCCCACCTTTTTTTTAACTTACTTAGCTGGCTCCACCCGGCTGCACTTAGAGCATTTGCAGCCCTGACCGCACTTCCCTAATCCCTCCCCCTGGAACTGCTCTTCCCCCACCCTGCACTTGCACGATCTGAATGACTGAGTAAGATTTTTTGTTTCGTCCTCCCTAGGTCTTCCACCTTGTCTTGTCGCACCTAGAAACACTTCTGTACAGGCGCGTCATAAATGATCATATCATATGCTGTATCTTTAAGTACGGTTCGGATGATCAAATAGTCTCCTTCCTCGTCTACCTTTTCCACCATTCTTCCTTTCACACGCTGTGAAAACACATAAAAATTCAGCCAGTACTGTAGGCCAAGTCACTTTCTCTACCTACTCGGCCTAAGAGAAAGTAACTCCAACTATAAACTTGATGGCATCCTATGTTTTGCATTGAAAAACATGGCGACGCATGAAAAAACATTACCAGCAATGTGCACTGCCTTCTCAACATCCCCCTCCTAAACATGTTGAACCTATTTCCTACAGACCGTACAGTAGAGTACAGGATACCCTCCCAAATGCCCCCACTCCCCCTCCGCTGCAGCATGTGAACAAGGCAAACTGTTCACTTTCCACTATTGTACGGTTTCGGCCAACTGTAAAGTAGATTCAACCTTTCATCCTTGGCAGGTCAATAAAGCAGTACCGCCGACTTGGAGCAATCAGTGCACTTATTGTGTAAGTACAATTAACTTTACAGTGTTTTCTTTCACACGCTCCCAAATGTCACTTGCTGGCATCTTCTCTGCTATAAGGGGAGCTTCTCACTGCCGCAAAGTAAGGTAAGGCTTTTTTCTCCTTACCTCGATCCGGACGGGAACCGCTTTCAGCCCCTTCTGCAGCACAGTGACCCTGCATGCCTGAATTCACACCTGCCTCCGTTTTCAAAAAGTCCTCAGATTCAGGATATCCTGCTGGACAAACAAAGTGATTGTCACTGCGTGGCGAGAGCAGAGTGTGAAAGCAAATACTAGGCAGGGACAGGGGTTTTCAGGAAAGCACAAGGCCTGTTCGGATAAAACGAGTGGGAACCATTGTGGACTGGTAGACTCTAGTGTTCTAGTTAGTGCACATTTTAGATGTTGCCATGCAAGCACAATCAGTAATGCAGACTCTAAGGATGCGTCTACTGATGATCGTCGCTCCTGCCAGCTTGCAAGGACCCCCCCCCCCCCACAGAGCGGCAGGCTTATTTATCCATCTATGAACTTGGGTACCTAGGTTAGGATGGGGCACAATGTACTAAACTATACTGCTTTCACTTTGATAAGATCATAGAGGTGTCTACATAATCTGCGTAGAACACTGCGCAGTCACACATGTATACATTCTGAGGGAGGGGCTCTCTTCGGTTACAGCCGGGACTCCTTTTTTGTTTGGTCGCCCTCCGTGCTGTGGAATAAACACAATGTTCTGAGGAGGATGGATCTGACCCGATATTCAAAGTGTTGTTTCCACACTCCCCGCTTCCTAGATGTGCAACATTTGAGCTAAATAAGTGGGTGCATGAATGAACACACATGCTCATATAGCGCTTAAGAACAGTGAGCAAGGAAGGAGCACTGGATGAACACAAAGTTCATTTTACAGGTGGCAGAAAGTTATGGAGGGTCGAGGACTAAGCATGTGTAAAAATAACAAATAGTCCTGCAGATGAAAGATTTCTTCCCACCTGCCTTTCTCTCGAATGCTTTTACCTGTATTATTCCTCTCTCCTCCTCTGCTGTACGGTTTCTGTGACAATAGATGGCCTCTTTCTTCTTTCCTTTCTATCTCACCTGCTCTTCCTTCTCTGGTTCCAGCCTCTCTCGGCCCTTTCTCTATTCTTTCTCCTTTTCTATCTCACAAACTTTCCTCCTTCTCTGGTCCCAGTCTCTCTCGGCCCCCTCTCCATCCTTTCTCCTTTTCTTTCTATCTCACACGTTCTTCCTTCTCTGGTTCCAGTCTCTCTCAGCCCCTTCTCCATTATTTCTCCTCCTCTACTCATACTGCTTGGGTCATGACTATGGCCTCCTCCTAAAAGGCCCATCCCTACTCCACGGCCCCATATCTTGATGAAGTCAGCTTCCCCACATAGCTCTAGCTTCCCCCTTATCCTGACTCCACGGCCCCATATCTTGGTGAGGTCAGCTCCCCCACATGGCTCTAGCTTCCCCCTTATCCTGACTACACGGCCCCATATCTTGGTGAGGTCAGCTCCCCCACATGGCTCTAGCTTCTCCCTTATCCTGACTACACGGCCCCATATCTTGATGAAGTCAGCTCCCCCACATGGCTCTAGCTTCCCCCTTATCGTGACTCCACGGCCCCATATCTTGATGAAGTCATCTCCCCCACATGGCTCTAGCTCCACCTTATCCCACCTCAACGGCCCCATATCTTGATGAAGTCAGCTCCCCCACATGGCTCTAGCTCCACCTTATCCCACCTCAACGGCCCCATATATTGGTGAGGTCAGCTCCCCCACATGGCTCTAGCTTCCCCCTTATCCTGACTACACGGCCCCATATCTTGGTGAGGTCAGCTCCCCCACATGGCTCTAGCTTCCCCCTTAACCCGACTACACGGCCCCATATCTTGAAGAAGTCAGCTCCCCCACATGGCTCTAGCTCCACCTTATCTCACCTCAACGGCCCCATATCTTGGTGAGGTCAGCTCCCCCACATGGCTCTAGCTTCCCCCTTATCGTGACTCCACGGCCCCATATCTTGATGAAGTCAGCTCCCCCACATGGCTCTAGCTCCACCTTATCCTGACTACACGGCCCCATATCTTGAAGAAGTCAGCTCCCCCACATGGCTCTAGCTCCACCTTATCCCACCTCAACGGCCCCATATCTTGATGAAGTCAGCTCCCCCACATGGCTCTAGCTCCACCTTATCCCACCTCAACGGCCCCATATCTTGATGAAGTCAGCTCCCCCACATGGCTCTAGCTCCACCTTATCCCACCTCAACGGCCCCATATCTTGATGAAGTCAGCTCCCCCACATGGCTCTAGCTCCACCTTATCCCACCTCAACGGCCCCATATCTTGATGAAGTCAGCTCCCCCACATGGCTCTAGCTCCACCTTTTCCCACCTCAACGGCCCCATATCTTGATGAAGTCAGCTCCCCCACATGGCTCTAGCTCCACCTTATCCCACCTCAACGGCCCCATATCTTAGTGAAGTCAGCTCCCCCACATGGCTCAAGCTCCACCTTATCCCACCTCAACGGCCCCATATCTTAGTGAAGTCAGCTCCCCCACATGGCTCTAGCTCCACCTTATCCCACCTCAACGGCCCCATATCTTAGTGAAGTCAGCTCCCCCACATGGCTCTAGCTCCACCTTATCCCACCTCAACGGCCCCATATCTTAGTGAAGTCAGCTCCCCCACATGGCTCTAGCTCCACCTTATCCCACCTCAACGGCCCCATATCTTAGTGAAGTCAGCTCCCCCACATGGCTCTAGCTCCACCTTATCCCACCTCAACGGCCCCATATCTTAGTGAAGTCAGCTCCCTCACATGGCTCTTGCTCCACCTTATCCCACCTCAACGGCCCCATATCTTAGTGAAGTCAGCTCCCCCACATGGCTCTAGCTCCACCTTATCCCACCTCAACGGCCCCATATCTTAGTGAAGTCAGCTCCCTCACATGGCTCTAGTTCCACCTTATCCCACCTCAACGGCCCCATATCTTAGTGAAGTCAGCTACCCCACATGGCTCTAGCTCCACCTTATCCCACCTCAACGGCCCCATATCTTAGTGAAGTCAGCTCCCCCACATGGCTCTAGTTCCACCTTATCCCACCTCAACGGCCCCATATCTTAGTGAAGTCAGCTCCCCCACATGGCTCTAGCTCCACCTTATCCCACCTCAACGGCCCCATATCTTAGTGAAGTCAGCTCCCCCACATGGCTCTAGTTCCACCTTATCCCACCTCAACGGCCCCATATCTTAGTGAAGTCAGCTCCCCCACATGGCTCTAGCTCCACCTTATCCTGACTCCATGGCCCCATATCTTGATGAAGTCAGCTCCCCCACATGGCTCTAGCTCCACCTTATCCCACCTCAACGGCCCCATATCTTGATGAAGTCAGCTCCCCCACATGGCTCTAGTTCCACCTTATCCCACCTCAACGGCCCCATATCTTAGTGAAGTCAGCTCCCTCACATGGCTCTAGTTCCACCTTATCCCACCTCAACGGCCCCATATCTTAGTGAAGTCAGCTCCCTCACATGGCTCTAGCTCCACCTTATCCCACCTCAACGGCCCCATATCTTAGTGAAGTCAGCTCCCCCACATGGCTCTAGCTCCACCTTATCCCACCTCAACGGCCCCATATCTTAGTGAAGTCAGCTCCCCCACATGGCTCTAGCTCCACCTTATCCCACCTCAACGGCCCCATATCTTGATGAAGTCAGCTCCCCCACATGGCTCTAGTTCCACCTGATCCCACCTCAACGGCCCCATATCTTAGTGAAGTCAGCTCCCCCACATGGCTCTAGCTCCACCTTATCCCACCTCAACGGCCCCATATCTTGATGAAGTCAGCTCCCCCACATGGCTCTAGCTCCACCTTATCCCACCTCAACGGCCCCATATCTTAGTGAAGTCAGCTCCCCCACATGGCTCTAGCTCCACCTTATCCCACCTCAACGGCCCCATATCTTAGTGAAGTCAGCTCCCTCACATGGCTCTAGCTCCACCTTATCCCACCTCAACGGCCCCATATCTTAGTGAAGTCAGCTCCCTCACATGGCTCTAGTTCCACCTTATCCCACCTCAACGGCCCCATATCTTAGTGAAGTCAGCTCCCCCACATGGCTCTAGCTCCACCTTATCCCACCTCAACGGCCCCATATCTTAGTGAAGTCAGCTCCCCCACATGGCTCTAGCTCCACCTTATCCCACCTCAACGGCCCCATATCTTAGTGAAGTCAGCTCCCCCACATGGCTCTAGTTCCACCTTATCCCACCTCAACGGCCCCATATCTTAGTGAAGTCAGCTCCCCCACATGGCTCTAGTTCCACCTTATCCTGACTCCATGGCCCCATATCTTGATGAAGTCAGCTCCCCCACATGGCTCTAGCTCCACCTTATCCCACCTCAATGGCCCCATATCTTGATGAAGTCAGCTCCCCCACATGGCTCTAGTTCCACCTTATCCCACCTCAACGGCTCCATATCTTAGTGAAGTCAGCTCCCTCACATGGCTCTAGCTCCACCTTATCCCACCTCAACGGCCCCATATCTTAGTGAAGTCAGCTCCCCCAATTGGCTCTAGCTCCACCTTATCCCACCTCAACGGCCCCATATCTTAGTGAAGTCAGCTCCCCCACATGGCTCTAGTTCCACCTTATCCCACCTCAACGGCCCCATATCTTAGTGAAGTCAGCTCCCCCACATGGCTCTAGTTCCACCTTATCCTGACTCCATGGCCCCATATCTTGATGAAGTCAGCTCCCCCACATGGCTCTAGCTCCACCTTATCCCACCTCAACGGCCCCATATCTTGATGAAGTCAGCTCCCCCACATGGCTCTAGTTCCACCTTATCCCACCTCAACGGCACCATATCTTAGTGAAGTCAGCTCCCTCACATGGCTCTAGCTCCACCTTATCCCACCTCAACGGCCCTATATCTTAGTGAAGTCAGCTCCCCCACATCGCTCTAGCTCCACCTTATCCCACCTCAACGGCCCCATATCTTAGTGAAGTCAGCTCCCCCACATGGCTCTAGCTCCACCTTATCCCACCTCAACGGCCCCATATCTTAGTGAAGTCAGCTCCCCCACATGGCTCTAGTTCCACCTTATCCCACCTCAACGGCCCCATATCTTAGTGAAGTCAGCTCCCTCACATGGCTCTAGCTCCACCTTATCCCACCTCAACGGCCCCATATCTTAGTGAAGTCAGCTCCCCCACATGGCTCTAGTTCCACCTTATCCTGATTCCATGGCCCCATATCTTGATGAAGTCAGCTCCCCCACATGGCTCTAGCTCCACCTTATCCCACCTCAACGGCCCCATATCTTGATGAAGTCAGCTCCCCCACATGGCTCTAGTTCCACCTTATCCCACCTCAACGGCTCCATATCTTAGTGAAGTCAGCTCCCTCACATGGCTCTAGCTCCACCTTATCCCACCTCAACGGACCCATATCTTAGTGAAGTCAGCTCCCCCAATTGGCTCTAGCGCCACCTTATCCCACCTCAACGGACCCATATCTTAGTGAAGTCAGCTCCCCCACATGGCTCTAGCTCCACCTTATCCCACCTCAACGGCCCCATATCTTGATGAAGTCAGCTCCCCCACATGGCTCTAGTTCCACCTTATCCCACCTCAACGGCACCATATCTTAGTGAAGTCAGCTCCCTCACATGGCTCTAGCTCCACCTTATCCCACCTCAACGGCCCCATATCTTAGTGAAGTCAGCTCCCTCACATGGCTCTAGCTCCACCTTATCCCACCTCAACGGCCCTATATCTTAGTGAAGTCAGCTCCCCCACATCGCTCTAGCTCCACCTTATCCCACCTCAACGGCCCCATAGCTTAGTGAAGTCAGCTCCCCCACATGGCTCTAGCTCCACCTTATCCCACCTCAACGGCCCCATATCTTAGTGAAGTCAGCTCCCCCACATGGCTCTAGTTCCACCTTATCCCACCTCAACGGCCCCATATCTTAGTGAAGTCAGCTCCCTCACATGGCTCTAGCTCCACCTTATCCCACCTCAACGGCCCCATATCTTAGTGAAGTCAGCTCCCCCACATGGCTCTAGTTCCACCTTATCCTGACTCCATTCAACAAGATTTTCTGGGTTTCAATTTCGCTCCAACATCCTGCTAGGACCTCTGCCATGCTACCCAATGATTAACTCCCTCTCACCCCCAACCAGGGGTCTCCCATACACCAGTAGCTGAGGAGACCCCTGTGTCACTCCTTACCATAACACCCCAAGAGCCATTTGCCCCCCCTCTCCCTCTCCCTGCCTTCAGTAGCTTCTCATTCCGACTATTGCTCTGGACCATGCAGTGGGATAAAAGTAAGGGTGGGCAAACTACCCATAGCCCTCTAGTTCATGCTTGTGCAATGAACACAATCTGCTCACTCCTCACGTCCAGAAACACGAACATACTGGACAGCCAGTCTATCTACTTCACCGACTCTCTCCTCCCCTCTCTACGGCTCCTGACAAACCTACACCCACCTCTCTATGTAAGAGATTGAAAGGATCTCATGTTTTGAAATGTGACATTCCAATGTATGGACTCAGTTATATTCTCTCCTGCAAAGGAATATCGATCATCAGCTTTAACAGGAACATTTCTGTACCCGCCCCACGTTGGTGTGGGTTTAGCCAGAGCCCAGTGGGTGCAGATAATGCTTGGACACCGACAGGTTACACAGTGTATACGGCATATAGTCCATTAACATCATCCCTTCCCAAGGTCACATACTGGAATCTTCTCCGCTACAATGGGAGCCACTCATTGCCATAACATAGGAACGTTTGCTCCTTACCGTGACTAGGGACAGCACCGCTTTCAGCTTCTTCTGCACCAAAACGACCTTTCAAGACAGAGTTCACATCTGCCTCTATTTTCAAGACATCCTGGGAGTTATGGTAACCTACCGGACAAGCAAAGTGCTTATCAAAGAGTTGTTGTCATCAGCTGAGAGACTCAAGGTACAAGAAAGCACTGCATATTTTATAGCACAGTGTTTCACTAAATTAAGAAGGCCTATACATAAACAAAGGCGTTTTTATAGCATTTATCAACATGGAGCAGTGAGGGAACACAGTGTGGCAGGAGCCTGGATACATGGTCATCTTACTGCGATACCCCAGGTGGTGCATGATATGGAGCAGCGAGGGAACACTGACTGAGGCAGACAGGGGGGGTTCATCTTACTGCCATACTCCGGGTGGTGCATGATATGGAGCAGTGAGGGGACACTGACTGAGGCAGACAGGAGCCTGGATACACGGAGGGGGGGGTCATCTTACTGCAATACCCCAGGTGGTGCATGATATGGAGCAGTGAGGGAACACTGACTGAGGCAGACAGGAGCCTGGATACACAGGGGGGGTTGGGGGGTCATCTTACTGCAATACCCCAGGTGGTGCATGATATGGAGCAGTGAGGGAACACTGACTGAGGCAGACAGGGGGGGTTTCATCTTATTGCGATACCCCGGGTGATGCATGATATGGAGCAGTGAGGGAACACTGACTGAGGCAGACAGGAGCCTGGATACACAGGGGGGTTGGGGGGTCATCTTACTGCAATACCCCAGGTGGTGCATGATATGGAGCAGTGAGGGAACACTGACTGAGGCAGACAGGAGCCTGGATACACAGGGGGGTTGGGGGGTCATCTTACTGCAATACCCCAGGTGGTGCATGATATGGAGCAGTGAGGGAACACTGACTGAGGCAGACAGGAGCCTGGATACACAGGGGGGTTGGGGGGTCATCTTACTGCAATACCCCAGGTGGTGCATGATATGGAGCAGTGAGGGGACACTGACTGAGGCAGAC
Source organism: Ambystoma mexicanum (assembly GCF_040938575.1). Classification (NCBI taxonomy): domain Eukaryota; kingdom Metazoa; phylum Chordata; class Amphibia; order Caudata; family Ambystomatidae; genus Ambystoma; species Ambystoma mexicanum. Next base: position 1,557,987,316 of record NC_090931.1, read on the forward strand.
AGGAGCCTGGATACACAGGGGGGTTGGGGGGGGGTCATCTTACTGTAATACCCCAGGTGGTGCATGATATGGAGCAGTGAGGGAACACTGACTGAGGCAGACAGGGGGGGTTTCATCTTACTGCGATACCCCTGGTGGTGCAAGATATGGAGCAGCGAGGGAACACTGACTGAGGCAGACAGGGGGGGTTCATCTTACTGCGATACCCCGGGTGGTGCAAGATATGGAGCAGCGAGGGAACACTGACTGAGGCAGACAGGAGCCTGCATACACAGGAGGGTCATCTTACTGCGATACCCCAGGTGGTGCATGTCATGGAGCAGTGAGGGAACAGTGATTGAGGCATACACAAGCCTGGATACACAGGGGATCAGGGGGGGCCATTTTACTGCGACACCCCAGGTGGTGCATAATATGAAGCAGTGAGGGAGCACCGACTCAGGCAGACAGGAGCCAGTATACACAGGGGGTTGGGGGGGGGGGGGGGGAGTCATCTTACAGCGATACCCCAGGTGATGCATGATATGGAGCAGTGAGGGAACACTGCCTGAAGCAGACAGGGGGTTCATCTTACTGCGATACCCCGGGTGATGCATGATATGGAGTAGTGAGGGAACACTGACTGAGGCAGACAGGAGCCTGGATACACAGGGGGTCATCTTACTGCGATACCCCAGGTGGTGCATGTTAAGCAGAATCGCATGCAGTACCCTTTGGGAACACTACACACAATTAAGACGACCAGTGTCAATACAATTTCATCTTTGGTACAAATCTGTACTACACAGATAGAGTGGTAGCAGTACCGGAGCAGCCCGACTTATCTCAAGAGTAAAGAGAGCAGTACAAGGCGTTACACAAAGGACTAGCAATCACAGCAATTCAAACAAACAAACACTTACTCAAGGTTTCTTGGTAAAAGAATATACATTTATTTACACAGTCAGTTGGAAAACATTACACTAGTAAGAGCAGCTCAACATCACAATCTATTATACTAAAATACGCAACCAATCAGTTTCTGAACAAGTTCAGCTCCCCTGAAGTGGGAGCAAAATGGCACTTCAGTTACTTTAAAAAGGGGTAAAAAGACAAGGTTAAAAAGAATCAAAATCACAAATACTTTCAGAGGTTGGGCAAATAGTTTCAGTTCACTACAACCAGCAATTCAATTCAATAGGCCTGGCCCAAAGTCAATGGTTCGGAATCTTGGATAGGATAGCACAGTTCTGGTAGTAAACAGTTAAGTCTTTGCCACGATTTTTAGAAGTAGTTGGTCAGACAAAAGTTAGATGTTGGTTTAGGGAAAGACAAGCCTTCAAAGTTGGGAAAGTTTCACAAACTTTCACCGCGGCCAAACGGCGTTCTTGACCGCACTTGCACAGCACCTTGTAAGTGAAGAAAAGCTGTAGCTGAAGCAGTTGTTCCTGGCAGTTCCTGCAGCTCTCGCTGTTCCTGAGCTTCAGTTGCGGGGACAAGGAGGACGTCGGGAGGTTCCTGCACTGCCCAGGGAAGAGGCCACAAGCTTAGCAAAACGTTGGTTTAAGGTGCGAGTGCCTTAAAGAGCACAAACTGGTATCCTTCCCACTGGCTATCCGGTTTCAACAGCACTCCGAAGAAAATTCGACCAGTATAGGGACGGTGTCCAGGTGACTTGCGAGTTGGATGTTCCCACCAAACTCAAGGGTAGAAGTTAACCTTGAAGGGCTTCTCCGTCGATGGCGTTTCAGGCAATTCGGACCTGTAGCAGGGCTTCACCGTGGACCAGGAGTTGCAGCAGTCATCTTCCTTCAGCTCGTCTTCGGTTCTTTCATTCCAGTGGTCGACTGCTTTCCAAGTCCCAGAGACCTGCTTTTAAACAGTTTTCCCCCATTCATTCCAGCCTGGCTGTCTCTCATACAGAAGGGTGGCTGTCCTTGCCGGACAGCCAGCCGGCCAATCAAGCCAGAGTGCATTCAGGTCTCCTAGGAGACTAAGCACAGGGAGTTTCGGGCACCTCCCTCACATCCTGTCCACCCCAGACACTCGGGTGCCAGAGGAGGGCATCAGCCAAAGGCCAACGAACTAAGGGACCAAACCTGGTTTGGCGCGCAGAGAAACACAAGAAGGACCTTTCCTAAAAGAAACGGTGAAAAAAGTCGACCGAAGTCTGTTTTTACAGATAGGTCTTGGACGCCATATTGGAAAACATGGCTGACCCGATTTTTAGCTACCGGTGTTTGCGGTCGGGAAAAATCATAGTAGTTTAAAACCACTGCCACCAGCCAATTCAAGTAGAAAAGGCTAACATTTGACTGTTACATGAGTGTTTAGACTCAGGGGATGCTAGGCAACCCCTCCACCACTCTATAGGAAGATAGTGTTTGCTGGGTCTGTAAATTTAAAAAGACTAGTAAAGTCAATTTAACTTTACATGCTTTGGGAGACAGTAGTCAGTCCCAGGGAAGGTCTTTAAACCTTGCGGGGGGGGGGGAGGAGGGGGTGGGGGGGGAGTCTAAAGGACACCCCTCTTCCACTGCACTGAACGTGCTGTGTGACACACAAGAAAAAGATGATGCCTATGGAGTGGTTTAAAAACTCCATATCCAAAGAACACAAAAGTAAACACACACAAAATACATGGAAGAGTGGGGAAAAACAGCTCACACTCTTCCCAGGTAAAAAAAATCAAATCCTAGAAATCCAGCAAAGTTGCTGGGGGAGTCAAAAGGTAAGGGAAATAAGCACATTCTTGAGAATTTTCCCTAACAGTGCATGATATGGAGCAGTGAGGGAACACTGACAGGGGCTTTATCTTACTGCGATACCCTAGGAGGTGCATAATATAGTCACTGACTAAAACATCAATAGTCCTGCAAATCCACGCTGCACGGCAGAGGCTCCCAAGCCCTGTGCCATCTCTCAACACACAATCTACCCCATTGGAGAAGTGGGAGGCAATTCAGTCACTTATGCGCCCTGAACGGCCAGCGTGTTCCAAGGCGGTCCAATTGGAGAGCGCACAACATTCTGGCCTCTTGGCTGGCTGAAATGTTAACGTGCTGATCAGGGGCAGATTCCGCCCCTCCCCATTGAGAACACCGTATAACATTTTAAGAGGGGGAAATCCTGTGTTGGCCCCTTCTCCTGGCACGTGGAATGAGTCAACTCATGAAAGGCAGGCAGTGCCAAGAGAGGTGAGGCTTCTACTGAATTGGGGGTACACCAATCCACCCAATACGGAGATCCCTGCTATACCGGTTTGGGGAATTAATTAGCTGCTCTTCTGAAAAACGCTTAATACCAGAGACCAGTCTCGTAGCACAGGGCCAAGATTTGAACTTGTGCTGCGCTGCATTGTCTTGCTTCCAAGACAAACATTGCCCATGAACTATCCTCCCCGCCCCCCCGGGAAGGCACTGTCAAACCCTCCCAGTAGACAAAGTGCATCAAATAGAGGGCACTCTCCTCAAGCCACATTTCCTAGAAGGAAACTTAATCTGTGACAAAGAAAAGGTTATGTTGAGGGATAGGAAGATGGAATACAAGCAACGTGGCCCACCTGTGGCACGCTGTAGAGTTTCCCACTACTTAATGTGAAGAGGAGAGAGAGAGAGAGAGAGAGAGAGAGAGAGAGAGAGAGAGAGAGAGAGAGAGAGAGAGAGAGAGAGAGAGAGAGAGAGAGAGAGAGAGAGAGAGAGAGAGAGAGAGAGAGAGAGAGAGAGAGAGAGAGAGAGAGAGAGAGAGAGAGAGAGAGAGAGAGAGAGAGAGAACAGTGAAGCCTCATCCCCCGGTGTACTGACAGGTCTGCTTATGGACCATGCAGGTGCCTCTCTGCCTACGATTTCTACTGCTCCAAGAGAGGACGTGGCCCCCCTAGGCCGAAGACCAGAGCACTAATGTAATTGGACCTCTAGGAAGATACTGATCATTCTTTCTTCAGTGCCAGCATTTCACATGGCAACTGCAATGAGCCCCCGCAAACCGCAGCAGCTGCAACTACTGGCTCCACCTGAAGATATCCACAGGCAGAAGGCCTGCCTCACTTTGGTTCCGTCCTGGATGCTTACCTGAAGCTCAACCCCCTGCAAGACCAAAGTGCTACTGCAGAAACCCCCACATCCAGACCCGGCTCTCCGCTACGAGCGCCGAAGGCTTCACACCCCAGCTGGCCTCCTGGGTCAAGTCCTTTGGGTTCTATACAGACAGTAGTGCAAGGAGCACATAGCAAAAAAGACTGATGGCATGGCATCAACATTCCCTCCTGCAGGAAATCAAGTCCTTCATCCCAGCACACAACTTCAGATCTGCTGTCCATGCCGTGGACCTCTCCCTCCTGAATGGTGGCAATGCCCTCCTGGAAGGCCTCCCGGCGACTACCCTGGCATCCCCAAGATGTGTCCTAACTACGGAAGCAAGGCTGCGAAGTATCCTGAAAATTCGACCACATCAGCCCAACCCTCATCAAACTGGACTGGCTCCCACTGCAATTGCAAGCCTGCATCACCTTCACAACATGCAGCATCATCTAGAGGGCCATCGTCCTAAAGTCTGCAGGCAACCTTGACAAGGAAAGAACCAGAAGACAGGCTGACTGTGTACACCCCAGACTCCAAAACATCCCTCCTCACCCCCCGTCAACAGCAGATTTGCCCCCCTCATTTCTACATTCCATGAATGAGCTCAAGACGCCCCTCTTCAAGGAATGGCCCCTCCCCAACACCAAGGACCATCCATTACACACAACCTGACACTGGCCGAACTGCCCTTTGCCCACTCTCCCCTGCCCCCTTGCATCTCTACTTCCAGCGTGGTGTACTTCCCACTATGTATTGTAAGGCACTCTGTTGCTTCCCAAAGCTAGGACCGCGCTCAATAAATACCCAAATAAAATAGAACGATGCAGTCAAAGGAGCGTAGCAATGCCTCTGAGGAAACAGGAATTCTTCAATGGAGAAATGTGTTGCAACCTTACATACTTGAGGCAAGTGTCATTTTCAGTGTCACGGGTACAGTTTGCATGTATTATTTGTGCACAGGTGTAAGTGTAAGAAAGGGCACTGAGCCGTCTTATTACTTTAGCCTGGTCTTTCTGTTGAGCTGCCTTAGCTGCTTCGCCCCAAACAACTTGAGACCTGTCAAGGAAAAGGATGTCGAGGTCTCAAATGTTATCAACCCACAAATTACAACGGCGCCATGTTAAGATGGATCAGGGTCACTTGAAAATACAGGACATTGAGGGAAAATAGAGATGCACTTAATACCAACACCACATTGTGTGACCGTGACGGCTGCTGTGTATGTGTGTCTCTGAAAGTTCATGTCTATATCGGCCTGTGGCCGAGTGCTGTGCGCTTGCTTCTCTGTGTATATGGCTCTACCTATAACCAAGTGCTGTGCGCTTGCTTCTCTGTATACACAGCTCTGCCTGTGGCCGAGTGCTGTGCGCTTGCTTCTCTGTGTATATGGCTCTACCTGTAACCAAGTGCTGTGCGCTTGCTTCTCTGTGTATATGGCTCTACCTGTAACCAAGTGCTGTGCGCTTGCTTCTCTGTATACACAGCTCTGCCTGTGGCCAAGTGCTGTGCGCTTGCTTCTCTGTGTATATGGCTCTACCTGTAACCAAGTGCTGTGCGCTTGCTTCTCTGTATACACGGCTCTGCCTGTGGCCGAGTGCTGTGCGCTTGCTTCTCTGTATACACAGCTCTGCCTGTGGCCGAGTGCTGTAACTGTATACACAGCTCTGCCTGTGGCCGAGTGCTGTCCGCTTGCTTCTCTGTGTATATGGCTCTACCTGTAACCAAGTGCTGTGCACTTGCTTCTCTGTATACACAGCTCTGCCTGTGGCCGAGTGCTGTGCGCTTGCTTCTCTGTATACACAGCTCTGCCTGTGGCCGAGTGCTGTGCGCTTGCTTCTCTGTGTATATGGCTCTACCTGTAACCAAGTGCTGTGCGCTTGCTTCTCTGTATACACAGCTCTGCCTGTGGCTGAGAGCTATGCGCTTGTTTGCTCTGTGTACATGGATCGGACTGTGCCGAGCGCTATGCGCTTGCCTTCTCTGTGTACATGGCTCTGCCTTTGTCAGAGTGCTATACGCTTGCTTATCTGTGTACATGGATATGCCTGTGGCAGAGTGCTATGCGCTTCTTTGCCCTGTGTACATGGCTATGCCTGTGCGGAGCGCTATGCGCTTGCCTTCTCTGTGTACATGGCTCTGCCTTTGTCAGAGTGCCATGCGCTTGTTTGCTCTATGTACATGGATATGCCTGTGGCAGAGTGCTATGCGCTTCTTTGCCCTATGTACATGGCTATGCCTGTGCTGAGCGCTATGAACTTGCCTTCTCTGTGTACATGGCTCTGTCTGTGGCAGAGTGCCATGCGCTTGTTTGCTCTGTGTACATGGATCGGACTGTGCTGAGCGCTATGTGCTTGCCTTCTCTGTGTACATGGCTCTGCCTTTGTCAGAGTGCTATGCGCTTGCTTATCTGTGTACATGGATATGCCTGTGGCAGAGTGCTATGCGCTTGTTTGCTCTGTGTACATGGATCGGACTGTGCTGAGCGCTATGCGCTTGCCTTCTCTGTGTACATGGCTCTGCCTTTGGCAGAGTGCTATGCGCTTGTTTGCTCTGTGTACATGGATCAGACTGTGCTGAGCGCTATGCGCTTGCCTTCTCTGTGTACATGGCTCTGCCTTTGGCAGAGTGCTATGCGCTTGTTTGCTCTGTGTACATGGATCGGACTGTGCTGAGTGCTATGCGCTTGCTTATCTGTGTACATGGATATGCCTGTGGCAGAGTGCTATGCGCTTGCCTTCTCTGTGTACATGGCTCTGCCTGTGGCTGAGTGCTATGCATATTTTTGCTCTGTACATGGATCTGCCTGTGGCAGAGTGCTATGCGCTTTCCTTCTCTTTGTACATGGATCTGCCTGTGGCAGAGTACTATGCGCTTTCCTTCTCTTTGTACATGGATCTGCCTGTGGCAGAGTGCTATGCGCTTCTTTGCCCTGTGTACATGGCTATGCCTATGCTGAGCGCTATGAACTTGCCTTCTCTGTGTACATGGCTCTGCCTTTGGCAGAGTGCTATGCGCTTGTTTGCTCTGTGTACATGGATCAGACTGTGCTGAGCGCTATGCGCTTGCCTTCTCTGTGTACATGGCTCTGCCTTTGGCAGAGTGCTATGCGCTTGTTTGCTCTGTGTACATGGATCGGACTGTGCTGAGTGCTATGCGCTTGCTTATCTGTGTACATGGATATGCCTGTGGCAGAGTGCTATGCGCTTGCCTTCTCTGTGTACATGGCTCTGCCTGTGGCTGAGTGCTATGCATATTTTTGCTCTGTACATGGATCTGCCTGTGGCAGAGTGCTATGCGCTTTCCTTCTCTTTGTACATGGATCTGCCTGTGGCAGAGTACTATGCGCTTTCCTTCTCTTTGTACATGGATCTGCCTGTGGCAGAGTGCTATGCGCTTCTTTGCCCTGTGTACATGGCTATGCCTGTGCTGAGCGCTATGAACTTGCCTTCTCTGTGTACATGGCTCTGTCTGTGGCAGAGTGCCATGCGCTTGTTTGCTCTATGTACATGGATCTGCCTGTGGACGAGCGCTGTGCGCTTGCCTTCTTGGTGTACGTGGATCAGGTGGTGACAGATCACACCTGACCTAATCACTCACTTGAGGAAGGATCTGAACTGCTTAATTCCTGGTGATCCGTGGGGAGAGGATCCATTTTTTCTGCAGGCTTCAACGAAAACACAGAGGTGGCAATCAGAGGGCCTGGTAAGAAAAGGAAAACAGGTATTAATAGGTAATATCCTTCTCAGTGTAACCAGACTAAATGCACCAGTAACATAACTAGCGAGAAACAACAGAGGCGAAGACTACAGTCCACTGTGTGGGCGCGGGACCAGGTGAGGACACCCTGAAGACTACCGTGCATCTTTCCAAGGATAAGCAGAGTGGCAGTGGGCTCCACAAAGCCTATTCCCCAGAAGAATCCCTCAGGCATGTTTGGGTGCATTATGCTCAGGCATTCCGAGTCCTCAGAGGTACAGCAGGCCTTTATGTGTAGGAGCCCAAAAGTGCCCTTTGCATTTAGTATGCCACCAGTCCTTTAAAGAAACAGACACACAAAATCAGAAAACGTTCATTAGATGAACTGAAAATATTGTCCTGAGATGGTGTAATGCATTACCTTTCGAAGGCCAACGGAGCTCTTTCAAGAGTGGAGCGGGTAACAATGAGTGGACATTTATTTCACGCAGAAAAGAGCGTCTTCAGTGTAAACGTCACTGGGTAGAGAACGCATATGTATGGAAAGCGCAAGGCATGGCAGAGAACAAGTCTGGCACCAGGAAAAATGCTGTGTCCACGGAAAGCACAAGGGATGGCAGAGAACCAGTCTGGCACCAGAAAAAATGCATGGAAAGCACAAGGGATGGCAGAGAACCAGTCTGGCACCAGAAAAAATGCATGGAAAGCACAAGGGATGGCAGAGAACCAGTCTGGCACCAGAAAAAATGTTGTGTCCACGGAAAGCACAAGGGATGGCAGAGAACCAGTCTGGCACCAGAAGAAATGCATGGAAAGCACAAGGGATGGCAGAGAACCAGTCTGGCACCAGAAAAAATGCTGTGTCCATGGAAAGCACAAGGCATGGCAGAGAACCAGTCTGGCACCAGGAAAAATGCACAGAAAGCACAAGGCAGGGCAGAGAACCAGTCTGGCACCAGGAAAAATGCTGTGTCCACGGAAAGCACAAGGGATGGCAGAGAACCAGTCTGGCACCAGAAAAAATGCATGGAAAGCACAAGGGATGGCAGAGAACCAGTCTGGCACCAGAAAAAATGCATGGAAAGCACAAGGGATGGCAGAGAACCAGTCTGGCACCAGAAAAAATGTTGTGTCCACGGAAAGCACAAGGGATGGCAGAGAACCAGTCTGGCACCAGAAGAAATGCATGGAAAGCACAAGGGATGGCAGAGAACCAGTCTGGCACCAGAAAAAATGCTGTGTCCATGGAAAGCACAAGGCATGGCAGAGAACCAGTCTGGCACCAGGAAAAATGCACAGAAAGCACAAGGCAGGGCAGAGAACCAGTCTGGCACCAGGAAAAATGCACAGAAAGCATAAGGCAGGGCAGAGAACCAGTCTGGCACCAGGAAACATGCACAGAAAGCACAAGGCAGGGCAGAGAACCAGTCTGGCACCAGGAAAAATGCACAGAAAGCACAAGGCAGGGCAGAGAACCAGTCTGGCACCAGGAAAAATGCACAGAAAGCACAAGGCAGGGCAGAGAACCAGTCTGGCACCAGGAAAAATGCACAGAAAGCACAAGGCAGGGCAGAGAACCAGTCTGGCACCAGGAAACATGCACAGAAAGCACAAGGCAGGGCAGAGAACCAGTCTGGCACCAGGAACAATGCATGAAAAGCACAAGGGATGGCAGAGAATCAGTCTGGCACCAGGAAAAATGCATAATGGTTATCATTACACATAACTGCACATTCTAGCAGTGCTGCGAATCAAACTTTGAAGGACATTTTACTCACAAAAGCTGTTGCACATAATGTGTCCACAAAATCGTATTCAAGGAATTTTAAAGAGACGCCCAATACATTCAAAACATGGTTCATAGCATTTTGGAGGCGACTTGAAATGAAAAACAAAAACACAACTGGAAAATCCCTGTGCTGACTTTAATTTTCCCACATAACATTTCTGTGTGCATCACACTGGCAGAGCACTTTCCAGCACTGTGTACCAAAAGATAAGTATTTGGCTTTTGAAGTGTGTTAGGGAGAATTCTCTGAAATTTGCTAATTCCCTTCTACCTTACAGACCCCCCCCCCCCAGCTCTTTTGTTGGACTTTAGGACGTTTTATCTCTCATGTAATTTTTATGTGATTCATTTTCTGTGTTTCTTTTGTTTATGGAGTCTGACAAACTCCATAGGCATCATCTTTTACATTGTGTCACACAGCACCTTCAGTGCAGTGGCACAGGGAAGTCAGATTTCCCAAAGGTTTAAATACCTTCTCTTGGATAAACTACTGTTTCCCAGAGCAGTAAAGTGAAATTGACTTTACTTACCTTTGTAACTTTCTAGACCCAGCACACCCTATCTTACAATAGGGGTGCTGGAGGGGTTACTTAAGTTTCTCATGCAACATTTTTATGTTACCGTTTCTACAAATAATGGCTGGTGGCAGTGGTTTACTTTTTACTACCATTGTGTGTTTTACCCCGGGCTGCGTTCGCACCTGCAGTTAAGCACCCATGGGTGCTCATTTCGTCAAAATGTCGCCAGTCTTTTTTCGCCATTTCTGGTTGGAAAGGTCCTTCTTGAGATTTACTCTGCGCGCCAAACCAGGTTTGGTCTCTTAGCTCGTTTTGTCTTTGGCGGGTTTCACGAGTGAAACCCGCCTCTGGCTCCAGGGTGTCTGGCAGGTGCAAGAAGTGTTGGAGGTGCCCAAAACTCACTGTGCTTAATCCCCTTGGTTACAGGAATGCACCCAAAGGTGATTGGCCAGCTGGCTGTCCGGCAAGAACAGCCACCCTGATGTGTGATTGACAGCTAGGCTGGAAAGAATGGGAATAACAAGGGGGGTCCTGGGAGTCTCTCTGCCAGACATTAGTCCTGGTTACGAGAGCCTTAGCCAGATTGTATAGCTCACTATCTTTCACAGAGGAGAAATATCCAAAACATATCAGTCTTTGTCCTGCCCTGGGGCAGTCCAGCACCAAAATACTAGGCAATTCTCCTGTGAACAAGAGTACCAACAGCAACCCCAGAACACTCCCCCTTGTTAATTTGCATAATTTAAGTAACTTTAGGTCACCCCAAGTTACTAGGGGAATCCAGACGTGGACCCTTGCTCACTATTCTTAGAGAGGCACAGCTCCACCCTACTGATGTGGTCTAACCAGACAACCACAAGTCTAAGGTTGCTGTTGGTACTCTTGTTCAGAGGAAAATTGCCTAGCATTTCGGTGCTGGACTGCCCCAGGGCAGGACAGAGACTGATATGTTTTGCATATTTCTCGTTTATGAAAGACAGTGAGCTAAAGAATCTGGGTAAGGCTCTCGTAACCAGGGCTAATGTCCGACTCCCAGGACCCCCCCTGTTAATTTGGAATCAATGGGAGAAACCTGCATAAAAGGTGAGGCTTTTTGGCTTGGAAGGCAGAGTCGACCACTGGACGAAGGAATCCGAAGAAGAACTTGGAAGAGGCGCCTGCTGCAACCCATCGACCATTGGTTTGCCCGGTGAAGCCCTGCTGCTATGCTGAAGCTCCGAATTCGCCTCGACTTGAGAGGCCCTGCAAGGACGACTTCTCCCTGTGAGTTGGTGGGACCAATCAACTTAAAGTAAGCCCACCTGGACATCCTCTTGAAGCTGGTTGCATTTCCACTGCCGTTGCTGCTGGAACCGAAGAGCCAGGGAGAGGAACACCAGAGTGTGTGCGTTGCTTTTAAGTCAGACCCGAGCGCTATGAAGATCCTCCGGACTTCCCTGATGCAGGACTGGCCAAACCTGAGCCACCTCAACATAGTGCTGGACCCCAGAAGCAAGGAACGTCTGAAGTGGCGTCCGAGAACTGCTGTGTTTCTATTTGCTGTCAGACGCGAGGAACTGAAACACTGAAGGACCACTGAATTGAATTTTGCCCATTTCTGCCGCTGACCATCCCATTGCAGAGCAGGAGTCCTCAGACGTCCTCCCTCTTGTCCCAACGAATGAGGCCCAGGAACAAAGGCTTATGCGGAGCTGCACATGAACAGAATCCAGCTGGAAGCATTTCTTCTAACCAGAGGTCCTGTCCAGTCTAAGAGAACTTACCTCTTGTTGTGTAGCCTTGCTTGCTCTCAGTTGAGCCCTGTCTTGGTTACCTTGCAGAGTTGCTAAAGCTTTGCCCCTCACAAGCCTCCCAGCTTGTGGCCCTGCAAGTGCACTATTTTTCTACAAACATTGTGTAAGACTTTCTACCTACCTGCGAAGAAGATCTTCAGTCCCCCTTGACATTGTGCAATTAACATTGGCTGTCCCGGCTCCACGAGTGACTCTTCTTCCCTCTGACTCTGTGCTGTCTCTTTCCTCAGGACAGGGTTACATTTACTCTGCATTGGAAGGTTTCAAAAGTACTTTCCTGTCTATGAATTATCTGTTAAACTTTGTTTTATTCCTCTATGCTATAGTTTACACCAAACTCAGTATTGCTCTAAATGTACCAATGATAAATCAATGTCCACAGTGCCCTAGATATTTAAGTCACCTGAGGGTGTAGGAAGTGTCTGTGTGCCATCCCAAATGGGTGTCATCTGATTTAGAGAAACTAACAGTGTGTTCTGAAGTATATTTAAGTGTTACATGTTTTGCTCCCTTTCTAAAGAAGCCTTATATAACTGACTGTGAAATGACTTAATAGTTTTATCAAGAAACCTTGAGTGTAAGAGTTTATTTGAATACTTGTAACTTTAAATCTCTGTAACTCCACTACAGCTCACATTGACCCCTCTTGAGATGAGTCTGGCTGCTCAACCACACTACCAACCTGTGTAGTACAGACGTCCTCCTGGCATTAGGAACCCAACCTTTGGTATACAAGGTTATTTTAGTGCACCCAAAGGTTACTGCATACAACCTTGCCTAACAGTGTCTATGCCATGTCCGGTCTATGCAGCGATTGAAATACAGTTCACTTTGCTTACTAGCATGCGTGCCTGGTGGCCAATACAGAATATTTCCTGTATGGTTAAATGGCGCAAGGCGCCTCGTGCACATGTTCTGACCTACTTCTCGCTTTTCTTTTCTCATCGCTTCCTGTAAGGAAGGCATGTTATTAAAGTAAGACAGACACAAGTGATCACTTTTCAAGGGTGTTTATTGAACTTATCAGGGTAGTGAAAAACACCTAATCTAAACCTAAATCTAAGATGGGCGCAAGCTACGACCATCAAATAGGAATAATGCAGTCCTAGTGGTGCCTTGTCAAAATAAAAGTGCCTATACTAAGAAAACTATTGCCAATCCTTACCACTATGCTACAAATAGTGTGGGATAATGTTCACAACAGAAAGAAGTGTTCACAAAATGATGAGTCAGGATGTTTAGGCCGTTGGCCTCTCTTTCCACGTTTTTAGCACGGGACAAGCCGGGTCACTCGAGCACAGCATACTCTTGGGCTTTTTCGGCACAAGGTCACAGTTAATTTTACCAACATCAGAGCTTTCTGTGCCCAAGTTTCTTTTCCTGATGTACCAGAAACAATGAAGAGACGTTCCTTTCCAAATTTCCTTGAAACACTTGTGTATAGGTGCGTTACAAATGCCATATCATATCATATCATAATCAAGTCGGGCGATTCACTCTTCACCCTGGATTCCCCCCCCCCCCCCCCCTCCCCCTCAGCCGGGCTCAGATCCTATTTCCCCAATTAGCCTCCCTCAGTCGGGTTCAAACCAACTTCAGCTTACAATCGAAGACTTTCGAATGTGCATGGGATTCAACTGAACCCGCTGCAGGATCACTTTGATTTCACAGTTCAATATTTTTATTACACACCCGGGGGAGGTCCCGGGGGTGGGGGGCCGGTTGTGTTACCAAATAGACCTTAGAGTGTGCAGCCACATGGCGCCAGACGACTCTATCTGGTTCCCATTTCCATTTCATAAAGTTCAATTGTATACAAGTTCTTTCTTCATACAATATTGCCGATTACAACCTTGAGCATAACAGTCCAGTCTGCTATCAGTTTCTCTTACTCAGCGGCTGTGCTGAACTCACAGGTGTTGCTTTGCTGTCGGAGTCAGGGACAGTACCACAGTAGCAATCGCTTCTCTATCAATGCAGGAGAGCCCTGTGTACCTTTAAAACAAACAAACAAACAAACAAACAAACAAACAAACAAACACACACACACACACAAAACACCATTCAGCAGCTGCAATTCTGGGTCTTAGGTTTCCTTTCCTTGAGGCTTCTTGAAAGTTGCAAAACTTTGTTGAAAAGGGCAAGGGTAATTCCCTCCTTGTCGTCCTCTCTGCTCTCGCCACCTTTCGCCTCGGTTTAAACTGCCATCTTGGAATTGCTGCTTCCTCATGCATTTTGCCTTGCTTAAAAAGTGTGCTTTCGTGTTCCGCCTTTTATCCATGTGGGGTTAGTGTGATGGAAGTCGGGTGTGTGTGTAATTATCAGAAATTGCCTGACTCTGCCTGACCCTTCCGCTGGGACAGGTCAGGTATTCGGCTCTGGTGTTAGTCCACTGTCGCTCACAATGAATTGTCCGTCTCAGGAAAGGGGGAAGGGGTGGAGTTTCTTCCAGGTGTGCATACACAGACAGGGTTCAGGAGGTTCTTCCAGGTGGGTGTGCACACACAGACAGGGCTCTGCAGGTTCTTGCAGGTGTGCATACTCACAGACAGCGTGCAGCAGGTTCTTCCAGGTGTGTGTACTCGCAGACAGGGTCAAGCAAGTCCTTCAAGGTGCGCATAAAGAGACAGGGCTCCGCAGGTTCTTCCAGGTGCGCATACACAGCTAGGGCTCTGCAGGTTCTTCCAGGTGCGTATACACAGCTAGGGATCCGCTGGTTCTTCCAGGTGCTTATACACAGCTAGGGATCTGCAGGTTCTTCCAGGTGCGCATACACAGCTAGGGCTATGCAGGTTCTTCCAGGTGCGTATACACAGCTAGGGATCCGCTGGTTCTTCCAGGTGCGTATACACAGCCAGGTATCCGCAGGTTCTTCCAGGTGCGCATACACAGCTAGGTATCCGCAGGTCCTTCCAGGTGCGCAGACACAGACAGCAGGTCCTTCAAGGTGCGCAGACACAGACAACGTTCAGCAGGTCCTTCAAGATGCGCATACACAGACAGCATTCAGCAGGTCCTTCAAGGTGTGTGTACTCATAGGTAGACAGGGCTCAGCAGGTTCTTCCAGGTGTGCGTACTCACGGACAGGGGTCAGCAGGTTCTTTCACAGATCATGCCCCCATTTAAATTATCATCTTGAACTGCTGTTACAATGTTTTACTTAGAAAAATATTGTAAAGTCTTACACAAAAGGAAGAATTCAAGTAAGTGTCTGCTGGGAAGAAATTAATTAAGTTCCAAGAGTCAGAGTATACATGGAAGGCAAAAGTTGAGGTAGGATGAGTGATATTAAAAAACGTAAAGTCCCGTTCTTACCCGATTTGGGGGCCACCAATACTTTTTGCTGGACTCTTTGGTTTAGGGCTGCCTTTTTTCTCCTTGCCAGACAATCTAAAATATTGGTGCAAGAGCAAACTATTTTTTATTCTCAGCTTTAAGAGTCCTTGAGACAACCGTGACAAGGCAGGCACCTTGCCCTTGTCAAGACGGGATGAGAAACCCTCTCAGGTCTACCAGGGAGCAATCCAGAACCAGTCCTATCTCCGAGGAGGACCGTTGAGAGGGCTCCAATCCCTCTCTCCCGCTCTCCCTCGCTCCCTCTCTCCCTCTCTCCCTCCAGATCCTTTTATTATGCACAAAAACCTGCGATGGTGGAGACCTCAGCCCACCTGTCAGAGGACCAAAAACATTCAAACCCAGAGTGGCTGAACAATCATGAATCTGCAGCGCAGCCAGGCATGTCCTCACTATGGCGTGGATGTGGCTACAACTCGCTCCCCAGTCCAAACCAATTTCCCCAAGCTCCAGCCAGCACCTGCAAAGAGGATGAACATGGCCTACCCCGGAGGCAGGCAGGCAGGCAGGCAGACTGCAAGCAAAAATGAAAGGGCTTATACAGAGCTTCAAAAAAATAGCGAGTAAAATACTCCCACTTCAAACCCTTATCTGGATCTCGGACGCTGACCCGAGCATCCTCTTGGCCTTTTGAGGAAGTCTTCCAGGAAAAGATGGTCATGGATCAGCTTGAAGAGCACATTGAGGCCGATGCACATTTCCACGAGCATCAATCAGGCTTCATACTCAGGGTTTGAGGGTGGTTATCACTACTCGAACAAACATCTGGGTAAAACCTCTTAAATCCTGGATTGCAACCTGCAATGAACCTCCTATACGCCTCTGAAGGCCAAGACATTGTAGAGCAGGTTAACCTCTAACACGGCCGATTTGAACCAGTAATGGTGGGAACAGCCCTTGCCTGGCTGACAACATTCCACAAAAACAGATAGTTCCACATGTTATTGGGCCGAAATGCTTTGAAGCCAATCCAACAGGGCGCATCAATGATAAGCATTACCCCCATGTTCGTTTAACTTCGATATGCAACGTCCCACAAAATATTGCCATCCTTGGAGTACGTGTTCCAACTCTGGCTGTCACACAGATCCTAAACACCTCAAACAGTGCCACGTCACTGACTGCTTGCAATAGATCCAGGACTGGATTACGCACAGGTTCCGATGCATCAATGTGTACAAATCGGAAATTCTGATTTGCTCCCCAAGTACAAATCCAACCTTTAACTGGCCCTTTCCATGGGTGCTCCCCCAGCACTAGTGAAGATGCTCAAGCACTGGTATGTCATTCTAGATGAGTCGTCTAGAGAATGTCGTGGTGCTACCATCCCCTCGTCCTATCCAGACAAAACTACCGTAATGGCTTTCATGCAACAGTGACCAAACATATTGTGTAACGCCTACAGCTAGTCCGACCCAGGGCAACACAGATCATCCCAGACCTTCACAGAAACTTGCCAATCCTGAAAGGTTGTCACTGGCTCCCCTTGGAGCACAGAGTGGCACCAACATCCTGGGCAGGTAAAATGGGATTTACCATCCAGAAACCTCATTACATCAACAAGCTGAAGCCTCCTTTTTGTGCCCAGAACTCACATGATTTGCAGAGAAGGCATCAGGCCAGCCATGATTGGCACCAAGACCTGGAACAAGCTGCTTAACAACCAAACACTCAAGAGAACCACCTCCATTTCAGGAACAACTAAAAATCTCTTCTTGAGGGGATTTCCAAAGTGACTCGCAGACATCTTCAAGTTGACTGACTGCTCAATTGCCTCAGAACAATGCCACCTAAAGACCTGTACCCTATCTTAGAACAAAAGGGATCTTGTCACACAATGACACTGATTTAAAGTGCCAGCTGCTAAGGAGCCACAAGTGCCACCAGGGAATATTACATTATTGCAGTGTACTCGAACATACAAAGAGCTTTATTAATTTGTAGGGCGCACCACAATTATGTTTTTTTTAATTTGTAGGGCACACGCTTTAGACGTTACAATAAATGCTGCTCGATTGAAGCAAATGATTGCTTTTCAAAATGTCGTTTATGTTATTACATGTCCTCAGTCGCAATCATATTCTGGTAAGAGGAATAATTGACACTCCAAGTCATTCTGGGATACAACTACGAGACTGCAAGATGCAAATAGGAAAATGCAGTATCCAGATTTCCCGCATATAAAATGGCCTACTCAGTTGAAACAATAAAATCCCTCTGTATCCTTTCCATAAAGTTGGTTGAACCATTATCAAGATTCAATGGTTCAATATCCCAGCTCGAGGGGTCAACCCCATCTCGGATAGACTCTGCCCTCCTCCAACGCAACTGGCCACTCTTCAAAGGACTGCCCCACCCTTTGACTCAGCCTTATCAATGACCATTCAGCTGAAAACAAACCCCTCCCCTTTAATTCCACAAACGAAGCCAGCCTGGCAAAAAAATAACCTCTAGAAGCTGAATGATATCACGTCTAACCCCAACCTTCTCAGCACCACCAGGCACCAGAAAGAAGAAAATAAATACATGAATAAAGACTTCATTATCAGCTCAACAACAGCCACTCCATACCAAGAGATTAGCTACCAGAAACATCCTCCACCCTCCTAGATGCCAATCACAGCCCGTGAAGCACAACCCAGCCTTGCCTCCTAGATGCCATTCACAGCCCCTAAGCATAACCCAGCCTTGCCTCCTAGATGGCAATCACAGCCCCTGAAGCATAACCCAGCCTTTCCTCCTAGATGCCATTCACAGCCTGCGAAGCATAACCCAGCCTTGCCATCCTAGATGCCATTCACAGCCTGCGAAGCATAACCCAGCCTTGCCATCCTAGATGCCATTCACAGCCTGCGAAGCATAACCCAGCCTTGCCATCCTAGATTCTATTCACAGCCTTCTAAGCATAACCCAGCCTTGCCATCCTAGATGCCATTCACAGCCCTCGAAGCACAACCCAGCCTTGCCATCCTAGATGCCATTCACAGCCTGCGAAGCATAACCCAGCCTTGCCATCCTAGATTCTATTCACAGCCTTCTAAGCATAACCCAGCCTTGCCATCCTAGATGCCATTCACAGCCCTCGAAGCACAACCCAGCCTTGCCATCCTAGATTCTATTCACAACCTTCTAAGCATAACCCAGCCTTGCCATCCTAGATGCCATTCACAGCCCTCGAAGCACAACCCAGCCTTGCCATCCTAGATGCCATTCACAGCCCTCGAAGCATAACCCAGCCTTGCCATCCTAGATGCCATTCACAGCCCTCGAAGCACAACCCAGCCTTGCCATCCTAGATGCTATTCACAGCCTTCGAAGCACAACCCAGCCTTGCCATCCTAGATGCCATTCACAGCCCTCGAACCATAACCCAGCCTTGCCATCTTAGATGCCATTCACAGCCCTCGAACCATAACCCAGCCTTGCCATCCTAGATGCCATTCATAGCCCCTGAAGCATAACCCAGCCTTGCCTCCTAGATGCCATTCACAGACCTCAAAGCGTAATCCAGCCTTGCCATTCACAGCCTGCGAAGCATAACCCAGCCTTGCCATCCTAGATGCCATTCACAGCCTGCGAAGCATAACCCAGCCTTGCCATCCTAGATTCTATTCACAGCCTTCTAAGCATAACCCAGCCTTGCCATCCTAGATGCCATTCACAGCCCTCGAAGCACAACCCAGCCTTGCCATCCTAGATGCCATTCACAGCCTGCGAAGCATAACCCAGCCTTGCCATCCTAGATTCTATTCACAGCCTTCTAAGCATAACCCAGCCTTGCCATCCTAGATGCCATTCACAGCCCTCGAAGCACAACCCAGCCTTGCCATCCTAGATGCCATTCACAGCCTGCGAAGCATAACCCAGCCTTGCCATCCTAGATTCTATTCACAGCCTTCTAAGCATAACCCAGCCTTGCCATCCTAGATGCCATTCACAGCCCTCGAAGCACAACCCAGCCTTGCCATCCTAGATTCTATTCACAGCCTTCTAAGCATAACCCAGCCTTGCCATCCTAGATGCCATTCACAGCCCTCGAAGCACAACCCAGCCTTGCCATCCTAGATGCTATTCACAGCCCTCGAAGCACAACCCAGCCTTGCCATCCTAGATTCTATTCACAGCCTTCTAAGCATAACCCAGCCTTGCCATCCTAGATGCCATTCACAGCCCTCGAAGCACAACCCAGCCTTGCCATCCTAGATGCTATTCACAGCCTTCGAAGCACAACCCAGCCTTGCCATCCTAGATGCCATTCACAGCCCTCGAACCATAACCCAGCCTTGCCATCTTAGATGCCATTCACAGCCCTCGAACCATAACCCAGCCTTGCCATCCTAGATGCCATTCACAGCCCCTAAGCATAACCCAGCCTTGCCATCCTAGATGCCATTCACAGCCCTCGAAGCATAACCCAGCCTTGCCATCCTAGATGCCATTCACAGCCCCCTAAGCATAACCCAGCCTTGCCATCCTAGATGCCATTCACAGCCCCCTAAGCATAACTCAGCCTTGCCATCCTAGATGCCATTCACAGCCCTCGAAGCATAACCCAGCCTTGCCATCCTAGATGCCATTCATAGCCCCTGAAGCATAACCCAGCCTTGCCTCCTAGATGCCATTCACAGACCTCAAAGCGTAATCCAGCCTTGCCATTCACAGCCTGCGAAGCATAACCCAGCCTTGCCATCCTAGATTCTATTCACAGCCTTCTAAGCATAACCCAGCCTTGCCATCCTAGATGCCATTCACAGCCCTCGAAGCACAACCCAGCCTTGCCATCCTAGATTCTATTCACAGCCTTCTAAGCATAACCCAGCCTTGCCATCCTAGATGCCATTCACAGCCCTCGAAGCACAACCCAGCCTTG
The DNA here is from genome assembly GCF_040938575.1 of Ambystoma mexicanum. Taxonomy (NCBI): domain Eukaryota; kingdom Metazoa; phylum Chordata; class Amphibia; order Caudata; family Ambystomatidae; genus Ambystoma; species Ambystoma mexicanum. The sequence goes on from NC_090931.1 coordinate 1,558,007,394, forward strand.
CCATCCTAGATTCTATTTACAGCCTTCTAAGCATAACCCAGCCTTGCCATCCTAGATGCCATTCACAGCCCTCGAAGCACAACCCAGCCTTGCCATCCTAGATGCTATTCACAGCCTTCGAAGCACAACCCAGCCTTGCCATCCTAGATGCCATTCACAGCCCTCGAACCATAACCCAGCCTTGCCATCTTAGATGCCATTCACAGCCCTCGAACCATAACCCAGCCTTGCCATCCTAGATGCCATTCACAGCCCCTAAGCATAACCCAGCCTTGCCATCCTAGATGCCATTCACAGCCCTCGAACCATAACCCAGCCTTGCCATCTTAGATGCCATTCACAGCCCTCGAACCATAACCCAGCCTTGCCATCCTAGATGCCATTCACAGCCCCTAAGCATAACCCAGCCTTGCCATCCTAGATGCCATTCACAGCCCTCGAAGCATAACCCAGCCTTGCCATCCTAGATGCCATTCACAGCCCCCTAAGCATAACCCAGCCTTGCCATCCTAGATGCCATTCACAGTGCTCAAAGCATAACCCAGCCTTGCCATCCTAGATGGCATTCACAGCCCGTGAAGTGTAACCCAACCATGCCATCCTAGATGCCATTCACAGCCCCCTAAGCATAACTCAGCCTTGCTTGTGCAATAACATTATAATACTTGATGGCTGCAATGTATGGGCTGAAGAACCAACTCCAACTTTCTACAATGAATATGATGTCCCACAAACTCTAAAGGCCACTCATGGAATGCATCTTAACGCAGAACCTGGAGATGGACCACACTTAGGACTAGACCGGTTTCTTGGTCACTTCCAACACCATTTCTTGAGGCGTTTCTTCACGTAAAGGATTGACGAAGCTCAGAACAGCAACGTTTGCAAATCATGTCTCGCCTATCAAGTGTCTTCCACCCAGAACATTCGTAATCTTAGCCACAAGTTCTGTTATCAAAAAGATCAAAGACTGATCGGCAACTCTTTGCAAGCAGCTCCACCGCCAATCACCACTCTACCAGCACCATTTGCTACATAGGCACTTTATAAATACCCAATAAATCAGATTAACCATTTTAACAAAGCCTAAGCCCTGATATCACGAAGGCCATCAAGGATTCAGGTCTGTCTGATCCCCCCCCCCTTCACCCTTCATCCCAGCGCTCCTTTGATCATCATCATCAAGTCCTTCCAGCAAGGGAGGTTTCCATCATTATTAAGACACGAAACCCCAGCCACTCTTACATAACAGCGCTGATTGATATTAGGGTAACCATCTCTAAGCAACTAGACGGCACTAATGGGTAACTCGAATCATCATCATCCTGCCAGCAGCATTCACCGCCGTTCACCATGATGCGGTCATCGAATGTCACAGCCTCTGGTTCAACGTCTCTGCTTGCGCAATCGATGGCAGAAGCAGAGATATTGGAGTCAGTTCTTTATAGGAGCAAAGATTGCAAGAAGTCAATGAGGTCCTTTTGGCGCTCCCTCTCAAATGCCTCATTGCCTGAACCTTCAAATGTATGCATCCCACTCGCCCCATGACCCCACCCTCAGCCTCCCTTGTTAGGGACTTCACGATCCGTAATTGCCTCAGGTTCATTAAGAGCTGGATAACAAATGAACAAGCGTCGGCAATGCCGATAGCTTGGGAATTTGTGTAGGCATGGGAAAGTCACTTGCCAGGCACTGCCATAGTGGTATTTACTGCCCATCAATGGCAGCGGGTGCAAAATGGTGCAAGTACCTGGGCCTCTAATAGCAGTGTCTGACAAATGCCCAATGCTTACACACAGGTTAAAAACTGTTGGCTTTGCCAATGCTCGTTTTAAACAGGATTTCAGTGAAGGACAAGCATAGTGCCGGTCAGACAGCACAGCGAGTAGAGCGCTCGCTTTGACATCTGTGCAGAACCTGCTGACACAGGTTTGAATCCCAGCTGGCCCAAACTCAGCATTTCATCTTTCCGAGGTCGAAGAATGAGCACACTGTGGGTAGTAATAAGCAGCGCTCAGATGCCTGAGGGTTCGTAGCGCTATATAAATGAAAAATATTATTATAGTGCTTACAAAGAGAGTGGTTGAAGGCAGTCCTGGTTAATACATTTTTATTACACCAGTGGTGCGTTTACACCTCCAAATAAGTCCTTAACTCTCAGACTTATGCTTTGAAAAAACACTGGCAGGCACTTTGAGTGCAAAGATTGATTGAAAGGCTTGTTTAAAGCAAGTCCAAAGAGTTCCCATGAAAAGATGTTTTTGGCGAGGAGGGGCAGGAGCTGGGTGGGAATGGCCATAGGGATTAGCATGGCCATGGGCAGTCCATGGGTGGGCAAATAACCAAACAACACCTACAAGCCGTGCCATTTATCTATCTGTATTGTAGCGCAAGCAACACCCAATAGCTCAACTAAACTTATTATGCAAGACTATGAAAAAAGGACGAGCATACGCATCCTTGGCACTTAAGGGGTTAAATGGCGACAAGTCTGAAATCCTCATACTAGGGCCTCGTCATGAGTTGGGCCTTAGTCCTTAAAAGCGGTGGCTATTACGGCTGCATTTAAGGACTGGCCCAATCATGAGTTGGGCGATAAGTTGGAGTTTTACCTCCAGCTTTTTGCTGGAGGTAAAATGTCCCCTTACCGCCTGTTTTCGGCACAATTACCGGCCGCACTATTACCCCATGGGGAATGAGAACTTACTGCTGCACCACTACTCGTGATCCGGCACTAATAGCGCCGGACTGAGTAGCAGTAACGCTATGTTCATTGGCCATATCCCGGCAGTATACAAAGCCCTTTGCAGTACAGGACACAGAAGGGAGCAAATTGTACAGAAAGAAGGGTCAGGCATTTGGGATTTACTCTTTGCATTGCCTACTCTACCTCACATGACCTCCTACAGCCTCAGGCACAAGGTAAGGACAAAAACAAAAAGGGAAGCCACCTTACCAACAAGTGTTAATGATTGGCTCCTAGCAGAGGGCTTGAAAATACAACAATCCTCTGCTAGGAGTCTGGTATACAAGGAGTGATTACCCCTCACTGAGTGAATACGTGCAGGTCCATGTGCCCTTGCCTACGAGTGAAAAACAAAGATGGTTGAGGAAAGGCCCTTGCCTCGCACAGATTCTGATAAGGCGGCAACCTTCATGAAAAACCAAAAGCTTGACTACATCTGGGAAACTGGTACTCGAGTCTCAGTCCCCTAGAGTCCTGCAAGTGACTTCTGCAACTTAAGCGGGCCCTTCAAGAGGGCTCAAATGCATGCCAACAAAGTCTGTAAACCCTCAGCACAGTATATCGCCAACCAAGACTTCAAAGAGAAGTAGATCATCTGGATCGGTGTGCTACTGCAAACAAGCTCCCAATCTTCTCACGCTGCATGCTCATCCTGCCTCAGGAAGGAGCTCAAGACCCTGCTCTTCGAGCAATGGCTCCTCCCCAACACCTAGGTCCACACACCATGCACGCGCCACCCTATACGAGATGGGCTGATCTGCTCCCCAGTGTTTCATCACCTCGTAGCTTGTGGATCCCTTGCTGACAAATTGTCTTGCCCCCCACCGCCCCAGTTGTTACCTCCCTTCATCGTTGATTCTCTGCTTCACTCACAGGGTTCTTCCCCCTATGATTGTAAAGCGCTCCGTTGCTTCCTGAACCGAGGTCGGCAGTCCCTAAATACCCTAATAACTGATGAGGCAAGGCAGCAGTCTGCATCCAAGCTTGGTGACAACCTATGTCCCTCTACACCACTCAACAGTGTGCAACATTACTGCCGAATAGATATAGCCAACGTGGAGCGCTTCTTTTTCATGCATGTGTCGCTCTAGAAGCCTCTGACCCCCTGAATCTACCCTCATGAGGTGCCACAGTATGAAGTGAGCACCAGGAGCTGCTATGATACAACAGGTTTGCCATTCTGTGGCATGATAGCCTCAATCCATATCACTACGGTTCATTCTCGACACAGATGTCCAAAGTGACAACATAACAGGCTTGAGTACATTGGAGGGATGTTTACCCTAGCATGCTTATCGTTTTACTGAAAAGGTCAGGAGAATCATATTTACAAACACCGGAAAGCATTTGATCTGGCGAATGTTTAGATAAGAAGTCCACTTCATTATCTTCACCCAGAGAGCTGAAGGCTTGCTGGATCTCCTTCATCACATTCCTGTACAGGTCCTTCTGCCACACGTGTAACAGCTTCCAGTCCTCTTCAGAGAAACGGGCGGTGACATCACAAAATGTACGTGGCACCTGGAACAGAAAGAATGAAATCACAGATCAGGGAACATCATAAGTAGAAACATAGCATCTGTGTAGTTTACGCTTGCGCCACTCCTATCCACGTGCCTCTCTAGTTATGTTGCTGGGGCACAAAGTAGTCCACAAGTAAAGAATAGGGGGCACCTATCATGGGTGAAACCTCCATCATGCCTTTGCCATTCCATTCAGGTGCACATCTCATTTAGCTTCACACACCACTATAAGCATACAAGTCTGCTCAGTGATGTAGAAGAATAGAGACTGTGCAAGACAGGAAATGTATACGACATGTCTGAAGAGGAATCAGTAATGTAGAAGAATAGACACTGTGCAAGACAGGCAACGTATACGACATGTCTGAAGAGGAATCGGTAATGTAGAAGAATAGACACTGTGCAAGACAGGAAATGTACACAGGCATGTCTGAAGAGGAATCAGCAATGTAGAAGAATAGACACTGTGCAAGACAGGAAATGTACAAAGGCATGTCTGAAGAGGAATCAGTAATGTAGAAGAATAGACACTGTGCAAGCCAGGAAATCTATACGACATGTCTGAAGAGGAATCAGTAATGTAGAAGAATAGACAATGTGCAAGCCAGGAAATCTACACGACATGTCTGAAGAGGAATCAGTAATGTAGAAGAATAGACACTGTGCAAGACAGGAAATCTATACGACATGTCTGAAGAGGAATCAGTAATGTAGAAGAATTGACACTGTGCAAGACAGGCAATGTATACGACATGTCTGAAGAGGAATCAGTAATGTAGAAGAATAGACACTGTGCAAGCCAGGAAATCTATACGACATGTCTGAAGAGGAATCAGTAATGTAGAAGAATAGACACTGTGCAAGACAGGAAATCTATACGACATGTCTGAAGAGGAATCAGTAATGTAGAAGAATAGACACTGTGCAAGCCAGGAAATCTATACGACAAGTCTGAAGAGGAATCAGTAATGTAGAAGAATAGACACTGTGCAAGACAGGCAATGTATACGACATGTCTGAAGAGGAATCAGTAATGTAGAAGAATAGACACTGCAAGACAGCAAATCTATACGGCATGTCTGAAGAGGAATCAGTAATGTAGAAGAATAGAGACTGTGCAAGCCAGGAAATCTATACGACATGTCTGAAGAGGAATCAGTAATGTAGAAGAATAGAGACTGTGCAAGCCAGGAAATGTATATGACATGTCTGAAGAGGAATCAGTAATGTAGAAGAATAGACACTGTGCAAGACAGAAAATGTACACAGGCATGTCTGAAGAGGAATCAGTAATGTAGAAGAATAGACACTGTGCAAGCCAGGAAATGTATACGACATGTCTGAAGAGGAATCAGTAATGTAGAAGAATAGACACTGTGCAATACAGGAAATGTATACGACATGTCTGAAGAGGAATCAGTAATGTAGAGGAATAGAGACTGTGCAAGACAGGAAATGTATACAACATGTCTGAAGAGGAATCAGTAATGTAGAAGAATAGACACTGTGCAAGACAGGAAATGTATACAGGCATGTCTGAAGAGGAATCTAATGTTGAAAAATAGACACTGTGCAAGACAGAAAATGTACACAGGCATGTCTGAAGAGGAATCAGTAATGTAGAAGAATAGACACTGTGCAAGACAGGAAATGTATACGACATGTCTGAAGAGGAATCAGTAATGTAGAAGAATAGACACTGTGCAAGACAGGAAATGTATACGACATGTCTGAAGAGGAATCAGTAATGTAGAGGAATAGAGACTGTGCAAGACAGGAAATGTATACAACATGTCTGAAGAGGAATCAGTAATGTAGAAGAATAGACACTGTGCAAGACAGGAAATGTATACAGGCATGTCTGAAGAGGAATCAGTAATGTTGAAAAATAGACACTGTGCAAGACAGGAAATGTATACGACATGTCTGAAGAGGAATCAGTAATGTAGAAGAATAGAGATTGTGCAAGACAGGAAATGTCTGAAGATGAATGGAGTTGCTGCAGTCACACTTAAAGCTGCACTCAGACTTTGCTTGGAAGTAGGGATGCTAACATGAAGTCATTTCCCCTTAAAGATGCGTTTTCTGTGACAAAGCGCCCGCCTTATTCTAGGGACCAACAGCGGAATGCAAGAAAGAGGAGTATAGGGGTGCACAGACAGGTTAAGTAAAAAGTCTGAAAGTAGTAGGATTTATAAATAAAAGTGTATCAACAAAGGGTAGTGTTCAGTATTACAATCAGTCTTTTGGTGCAATCGGGCGGTCGTCACAAGGCCACTTGGGACAGAAGAAAGCAAAAGAATCCAAAGCTGTGTATTGCTACACAGCAAGCCCAGATGCACTCAAATAGGGAAAAAAATATCCCTATATTTCTATTTAAATTCATTAAACATTTGGCGCCAAAAGAGGCGTAAATTTTACAATGTGTTAACAACGTGTGAATTTCTCTTATTTACAACAGAAAGGGTCATTTAGAACATTTGGCAGTATCATTCAGGATAAAATATACAATCATAGATGTCAAACCAATAGAACAATCAGCACGAAAACACTAGAGCTGACTTATGGATTTTAATCTTCTGAGTCCAACAAGTCGTACATTAGTAAGCAAACAGTTGTACAATCAGTGTTCCCTATTTACACATGGAAAGGACACTTGTAGGTGTTCCATATAACAAAGGTGAGAGCAACAAGCGTTAACAAAAAAAATGCTTGTAAGGAGCAACACAATTGTAAATCTGTATAATAGTTACAGTGCAAACAAACTCTAGATGTATGGATTTGATCATTCAACAGTTCGTAAATGAAGTCTCGTATTCAGGTGTGACCCGAATAAGACCGGCGCGTTTCGGTTCATGGAACCATCTTCAGGGGATAGACTTAATTTTTATTTTCATAAACATTAGATTCTAGCACAGTCTCTGTGGGGTAGGAAAGAAAAAAGATATTTCAATAGAACTCTCTGATTTAAATGAAGTCAATTAACATAGTGAGACGAGTCAGAGTCACTAACCATGCTGATATGAGGGCCAGGAAACAGACAGGTAATCCAGACAAGAAACAACGGATAGCCAAGAAACCACAGTATGCTGGGCTATCTATGGAGGTAAGGACAAAAGCCAAGCTATTAAGCCCACCAAAAACAGGCAATCAGTCCATAGCGAAGAGATAGAGAGATTAGAATTTAAGTACAGACGGTAAATAATGACAGACTACGACAAATCGTTAGGCATTAGCCCGTGAGAACAAATGCAAGTAAACCGCATGAAAAAGAGAAATTAGAGGCTTTAGAACACTGCACGAGTGCAGCAACACATACAGGTAAGGTGAAGCTGTACAACAAAGTCCAAGATATATAATAAAAGCAAGTAAAATAATGTAATACTAAAATCTCAACCAAGCGAGAAACGTGGACCAGGTTATTGCAACGTGTAACTGGTTTCAGGGAAACAAAAATGCATACCTTCCAATGCGAACCCGCAATGATCATCTCGCCGCTGCTGTGCGAGCGAAGTGACTGAGCTTCCCAAACTACAGCGTCGTCTTGGTAACCCCGCGCGAGAGCACCAAAGCGACGTCCATCTTGGTGTGGGCACCAACGAGTGCAGCGTTGCCAAGGTAATATAACAGTAAACAAGAGTGACACACTGAAAGAGACGGGGCGGTCTCGAGCAGTCCGGAGAAAGGGCTGCACATAACAGCTGTTGAATGACAAATGGTCATTAAGAAAAGGGCAGTACGTGTCAAACATAAGACCCAGTCAAGGGGTTAAAATAACGCGCGCGTGGGGGCAACAACCGTCGTTCAAAGGAACTACGGGGTGCCCCCATGGTGCGGCAATTGATTAATCATGGCGATCGGTCAGCAGAAGCTAACCAGCATCCACAAAGGTAAGAGAAAAGGTCTAAAAAACCAAAAAGGAACAGAGACAGCAATCGACAACAATGGAGGAGTCTAAACTCCATGGGCAATTCAAGGAGGCCACGGGATGTATGGACAACGCAGAGGAGAAATCAAAGCCCTGGGTGCGGGCAAGCAGCCAATAACAAGGCAAAAGGGAGAGTCAGATTCATGTCAGAACTTGAAGAATAGCTGACAAGGAGACATCACAAGTCGGAGGAGAACTGGGAATATCGGGGAAGTGAATGGTCAACAGTCTACCTCAATGAGAGGTGAGGAGGAGCTCGACAAAGCAATGGGGTAAAAAAAATGAAAATACATCATGCGGTAATTACCGATCTAGATGGTACATGTTGTCAAATTTAAAACACACAAATAATAATGATCGCAGAGTGTGTGAATGGTGCTAATGGAGTGACATAAATACAAGCAGAGCATACTAGTTTTCAAAGAAACCACAGGTTTATACAAAGCACATAAGGTCGAATTCCGTATTCATGCCACGTGGGCTTAGAGAGTCCAACAGTTCAATCCATAAAATCTCTCGTTGCAATAGTTTACGCTGCACATCTCCAACCCTGCTTCCTGCAGTGATTTGTTGCAAGATAACACATTTCAATTGTGCAATGGTGTGACGTGCTTCATAAAAGTGTAGTGATACTGGGGACTTGGGACTCTTAGTGCGGATATTAGATTTATGCTCAGACCATCTAACTTTGACTTTTCTGGTCGTCATGCCTACGTAGTATAACCCACAAGGACATTTTAATGCATAAATAACATTTTGGGCATCACATGTGCAAGAGTGCTTGAGAAAAATAGGTTTACCAGAGTGGGGGTGTGATATGCTGTTGCCTTTAATGATATTGCCGCAGTGCTGGCAATTGTGACATGGAAGAGTCCCCTTAAATGTTTTCTGTAGACTGGGAGATGGAATTTCAGCTTTGACAAGGCTCTTACGTAAAGACCTACTGTTCCTGTAAGCAAAAGTAGGAGGTTCATGAAACAGTTGTTGTAATTGTGGGTCCATTCTAAACATGCTCCAGTTCTTTTTAATGACCCTTTTGATCTTCATACTCTGCATGGAATAGGTAGTGACGTAGACAAGTGCTTCTCCCGGCTTGGGGGGTTTAGGAGTCAATAGTGTCTCTCTTGCAGTGCTCCTCACTTTGTCTGCGACTTCTGTGATCTTTGACTGGTCATACCCTCTAGATGAGAATTTGGCCTCCAATTCCTCTTTTTCATGCGGTTTACTTGAATTTGTTCTCACAGGCTAATGCCTAACGATTTGTCGTAGTCTGTCATTATTTATCGTCTGTACTTAAATTCTAATCTCTCTATCTCTTCGCTATGGACTGATTGCCTGTTTTTGGTGGGCTTAATAGCTTGGCTTTTGTCCTTACCTCCATAGATAGCCCAGCATACTGTGGTTTCTTGGCTATCCGTTGTTTCTTGTCTGGATTACCTGTCTGTTTCCTGGCCCTCATATCAGCATGGTTAGTGACTCTGACTCGTCTCACTATGTTAATTGACTTCATTTAAATCAGAGAGTTCTATTGAAATATCTTTTTTCTTTCCTACCCCACAGAGACTGTGCTAGAATCTAATGTTTATGAAAATAAAAATTAAGTCTATCCCCTGAAGATGGTTCCATGAACCGAAACGCGCCGGTCTTATTCGGGTCACACCTGAATACGAGACTTCATTTACGAACTGTTGAATGATCAAATCCATACATCTAGAGTTTGTTTGCACTGTAACTATTATACAGATTTACAATTGTGTTGCTCCTTACAAGCGGTTTTTTTGTTAACGCTTGTTGCTCTCACCTTTGTTATATGGAACACCTACAAGTGTCCTTTCCATGTGTAAATAGGGAACACTGATTGTACTACTGTTTGCTTACTAATGTACGACTTGTTGGACTCAGAAGATTAAAATCCATAAGTCAGCTCTAGTGTTTTCGTGCTGATTGTTCTATTGGTTTGACATCTATGATTGTATATTTTATCCTGAATGATACTGCCAAATGTTCTAAATGACCCTTTCTGTTGTAAATAAGAGAAATTCACACGTTGTTAACACATCGTAAAATTTACGCCTCTTTTGGCGCCAAATGTTTAATGAATTTAAATAGAAATAGAGGGATATTTTTTTCCCTATTTGAGTGCATCTGGGCTTGCTGTGTAGCAATACACAGCTTTGGATTCTTTTACCAACAGTGGAATCATCATGGGTTAACAGACAGCTCCCTCAACTGGTGTATGACCGCCCATGGGCAGAATCGTCTTGTTTACACCCCTGTCCCTTCGGCACCACCACTGGGCAGGAAAGAGTTGCATGCCAGGCAAGTGCGACTTGCCCTTCAAGGGCCATGATAAGAGACCCAAGACCTCACGGGGATAACGCACCCTCTCTCCAACTCATTCCGCAAGTTGCAGGTAGGACCTCACCAGAAACGATCACAGGAACTCTAAAGGACTGACAACGCTTCCCACAGGATCTACTGCAGATGAGCTCTGCTGCAGTCCACGGACACCCACTGGCATGCACAGACAGAGCGATAAGAAACCCAAGATGGCTGACTGGCTTCTTATAGCCACAGTCCAGCTGTGGGGCAGATTGGGTGCTTGGTGCTATAGTTGTGGGGGAAAGACATCCAAAAGTACACAATCACCCATCAGCACTAATAAGGATACGCATATGCAGGCCTCCCCCCTCTCCCCCGACCCCCTAATCCCAGAATGGGCCAAAGGGAGGACATGCTAGAGTATAAAAGGGATAGTCCAGGAAGGGGAGGTGTAAGTATTTGGAGAAAGTTGTGACTGAAGTTTCAAAATTCAGGAGAGGAAGAGTGGAAGATGTTGGGAGAGAAGTAGGGGTGGCTTGAGAAATAAGGAGTTGATAGAAGGAAGCCATTGGGAGGTGACACAGGAGGACGACAGCAGTAAGGGACGGGGGGGGAACGACAGCGGGAAGGGACAGGGGGGACGACAGCGGGAAGGGACAGGGGGGGCGACAGCGGGAAGGGACAGGGTGGACGACGACAGCGGGAAGGGACAGGAGCAAGACAGCAGGAGATGGCTGGCAAACAAGAGAACACACGGAGCCTTCACGAGCTGATAGTGGGAACAGGAAGGCACTACAGGCCATGCATATGCCAAGGCAAGGGGTATGATAGAAGCCCCAATCAGAAGCAGTTGAATCCACAGTGGGAGGAGGAACGATCACTTGGCATAGAGGTGAGGATGGGAATGAAAGTAACAAGAATAGACACTGAAGTATCAGTACCTCCCCTTAGTATGAAACTGCTATGAATCATCAATAATTATGCATAAACACATAAGAAGCAATAGAATTAACACATAGTTGTACTTAATCACAACCCATATATAAAAGGAATCATTGATACCACACAACAATGTACACATATATTATGCTAATACTGAATACACACATTGCATAGCTCGCCGTTAGTACCAAATTAACATTGCACCACATATGTGATTGCCGGTATGTAAGCGGAAAAGAGATGTAAATCTGTAGCCTTGGGGGTTATATTATCTGTTATTAGTGATTAGCTGGAAACACATGGCAAGCTGCACTTCTTAACGGGCCAGTGCCAGTTTGCGCAAGTTTAAATCCTGGCAGAACAGAGTCAGAGCATCATTCTTCCAAGAATGATAAATGGAGTACCAATAAATTGGCAAAATAATAACAATTACTGCACTCAGAAGGTAGTAATCCAGCATTAAGCTCTATATAGAAAGATATGACATTATTACAGCTGCAAAAAGGAAAACAGGGGCCATAGTAACATCAAAACATGGACTCTTGTCATGTAAAAAAACAATAAGCAACAGACGAATTTACACCAAATTTTAAAAAGCACGCTTTCGGGACCAAGCCGCATTCTGCAAAATGGGAACTCCTCCGTTCAAGCCTCTTTACACACATTGCTGGTCCTCTATTGGCTCAGCACACACATTACATACCTATACGTTGTAATGGGGCACGTTAAGTGTGTACTGAACCACAAGAGGGACAATAATGTTCGTGTGCAAACTGTTTGTTTACTAATGTAATGAAATGCAGCTGAGTGCTTGAAGTGGGCTGCAGCTCATTACAAAAGGCACTGTTTGCGGGCCGCATATTGTGGGCTGGAGGTCTGTATGTTGTGCACCCTAGCAGTAGAGAGGCATGAAGATGAGGAAGTTACTGTGTACTCCGCCTATGTGACGTCGACAGTGCATTCTGGACTGTTGCGGTGGACAAGGAGAGGCTTCCTGCATGCTGACTGTACACCTGTGCAGCTTGCCGCACTGTTAGATTAATTGATTTCTCCATTATCCAAACTAGAAGTCGCTGTGGTGAAGTGCTCAGCACACACAACAGAGGCTCAGATTAAATTTCCTGCGAAAATGCAGTGACAGACACGGAGACCAAATGTGCAGCGCATTTGCCAGACATAGGGCCTCATTCCAAGCCTGGTGTTCTGAAAAGAAGGGTGCCGGTAGCTGCGTACCAGCACCTTTACCAGACCGTCAGACTACAAGTATGGCGGCAGGTGCCCTTGCTCCCAGCAGGTCCGACCTGCCGGGGGCACTGGCCCATTCAGGCATGGTTCACGGAAGCACCAGCGCCATTAGCTACGGTGCTGGTGCTTCCGTGTCCCCATTCCAATGGGGGCCTTACACTTTGCGCCACCTGACATCCCGGGCTGCCAGGACTCGTAATGTCCCAGTGGCACCGGGATTATCAGGCAGCGGAAAGGTGTTACGAGTTCGGCAGCAACCGGGCGGTAGCAGCAGCCGGTTACTGCCAAACTCGTAATGAGGTCCATAGTGAAGGTACCAAAATGATGGCAGTGACTGACAGTTATAATGTACTGTCAATAGCACAGTTAATAGAGATAAAAGGGAGAGCATTACCAGAGAGCAGGACTTGTGGGGAAAGGGGGGCTGTTCATAGGGCCACACGGATCTTCTGTGGTGACAGGGAAACTAAGGGAAGCCTGTAAAACTAAGAGATACTCAAAGTAGCACTGGATCAATTGCATTATCCAGCACATTTCCAAAGAGTGGTTAGTGACCAACCTGCATGAACAGGTGGAAAGCTTCATCATTAACTGTGTAACCAGCGAGAAATATACAGCAGGTCATACACTTAAGACCTTGAGAGAAACAATACCCTCCCCAACTGGCTCATTCAGGCACCCGCATGTAACTTAAAATGTCCCGAACGTGCAGGGGATATAAATAGGTCACTGTGGTGGTATGTCCCTTCTCCAGGTGTATAGAAGCCGGACCATGCACTCTCCCAGATGCCATGTCAGCCATAAAATTCCTCCTCTGCCAAGTGTTCCCCCGATGGGGGGTGTGCGAGGTGCTGAGATCCGATAATGGACGTCATTTTGCAAATGAGCTTCTTGAAAAAATAACGTCCCTGCTAGGCATGAGCTCTGTTCGGCCTAGCATCCACAAGTGAATGGCGTTGTGGAGTGCCTCAATGACCCATCTAAAGGACTACATAGCAAGATTGTGGGGCATGCTGCATAAGAACTGGCTGCACTGCCTTCCGTTGACTCTTTGTCCTACGCAATCAGCCAGGCTAAGACCATCACCTGACTCTTCATGAGCTGGTGGCAGGTCACAGAATTTATACGCCCATTACCCCTCCCACGTGCAGACCGATGCCAAGAGTGCAGTGACTGTGTGAAGTAATGAATGACATGACTACCGGATGTCCACGACTAAATGCCCCGCTTTCATTTCTGAACATGTAAAGGAAAGGCATGGGTAATCGCAAAAGGCACAGAAAAAAACAAGAGAGAATTGAATCCTGCCACAGTTATCCCACCTCTTTCAGGGAACCACTACAGTGGTGATCGTGCATGGTATAAGTATCCTTTAACACTAACGTTTCCTGGAGACCTTGCGTTATGCTGCCATTTTGTACGTAAGTGGCACCACCCAAGGTTCACAGGTCCCCATGTTGTGACTTACTGTACTCCCACATCAGTGAAACTGCAAGACTGCAAAGCGTGGGTGCACATTACCGACATAAAGCAATACAAGGGTGCCGCCTCCCAGCCCAGCCAACAGGATCCCGAGAGAGAGGAGCATCATAACAGACCCAGGACCAGAGCACAAGTGCGTGCTGAGTTAAAACGTGACAAAAATAAGGAACTCAAGAATGAAGGAAACATACTTTAGGTTGCGCCACTTGAACATTGACGACAAACTTTCACTAGAACAGTAACAAAGGATGTTGATACCAACACTCAAATATATCACCAATTTAGTATACAGGACTATTTTTTATATTTGTATGTTTTTGGGGCTATTTTTAGCACTTATATTTTTATTAACGTACCACATAATGGTGGAAGGGGTTTGAAAAAAAAATCAAACATTTGTTCTTTACTATTGGTGGCAGGTGCTTTGAACAAAACAAAAAAGGTGTATTTAATCATAATTGTTGTTGTTAAGATATACAGCTCGGCTCATTCACTATTGCAAGGTATTCAGTAGCCAGTAAAAATGTTTTCGTATCCCCATGTTCCACATTTGCTCCCGATAACCCAAGCAATACGCCGCAGGACGCATTAGCAATGGTTGACATTATGGTCATTATGATCTTTCTGTTTTTATTTTTCATTTCACACTGTATTTGATTGATGAAAGTGTAAATGTATCCCTATGGCATAAAAACAGGCACATTTCCAGTTGGAGAAGGAAATGGTATTCTGCCCAGTTGTGGAGACAGTAGGGGCTAGGAGAAGTATTACAGATGATTAATATTACATGAAAATATACTTTGATCACTGCATAAATATTGAAAGAAACTTGTGGTGTAGGTCAGTAGGGAAAGAGCAGAGGGTGAGATCGCGAAAAGCTGCTTTGTTGGCTCACTTATTCCCTATGCCATGATAGCCTCGCGAGTATTTATACCTCAATAAGTACCTCAATCCAGAGCATATTGCTTGGTACATCTTGCAGTGTGCCAGACCAGAGGACAGTCTCAAGGTCAATCGATCGATCATGATAAAGTATTTTACAGAATTAGGATTCCCATACATAACAACCATGTAAAAGAGACACATGATGGAAAGCATGAGAATGGAAAGTAATGTGCTCAAGTACACGTTATCAGGCCCAAATAAAGGAGATGTCCAAATCACCAAAATATTAAACTGTCGAGATGCCCAGTGGAATGAGATACCTTACTGCTACAACAGACCTCAATTGCAAATACAAGAGAAAGTATTCTCCTCGGGAGGATGGGTTGATGCAATCATGGGATGCAAAGCAAAGGTGTCTGTACCAATAGAGGTGATAAAAACGCAGATAGTGTTTGCCGTGAAGAATGGAAATGACTGACACATTTTTAAACATGGGTGGAAGATGAAGCAGGGCCACTACCCATAATTAAACTACAAGCACTGACATTATACCTTAGAAATAATGGTTCAGTGAAGCTTGGTAACAAAGAAGGGTGCAAACGCATATTGGATGTACCAGGTATAAAAGTTGGTGCCACTGTATTCATGGACCATTCATGGGCCTGAGGTGTAAGAGCTAATATGCCCATTTGCAGTGGCATATGTTCAATAGTGCTACTAAATGCATCAGCATTAGTAATACCACAAGGTGGGGGTGACATTGGGACTTTTCCGTCAATGGCACAAACCAGGAAGAAAAGATCCCTAGACCTAAAGTGCACTGAGAGAAATAACTACTTTTCCAAGAAGGTCAATGCTGCATTCAATGAAATACCAGAAGAGCATACATTATTTGGTAACACAACAACATTCTACGTCATTTCTAATGCCTGGCCTGCAACCAGCAGCAAATGCACACTAGATCCAGATAACTAAGTGGGAACTGTTACAAACTATTAATGCTACAGTGAAAGGCTTCAATGCCATTAAGGAAGAGTTAAGAGCAGTCAGTCTGATGACCTTACAGAACAGTTATGTTCTAGACCTCCTCACAGCTATGGAGGGAGGAGTGTGGGCAAAGATAGGCCCAAGTTGCTGTATGTATGGACCCACACATGATGAGGTGAATGGGAACTTGACAGAAGCAATATACTCATTGCAAGAGCTGCGTGATAAAATGGATGACATGGTTGACGAGTGCTGGTTCAGTTATCTAGTCTCCTGGATACCTACCTGGCTGACAGATGCATTCAAATTACTGTTGGCAATCTTGGTACTAGTAGCTTTTTGTATCCTTAAAACAGCAATACGCCAATGTACGAAGTCTGGCAAATAAGCACTCCAAATGACAATGATTAATGTGGGTCATACTGTACATCAGGTCACTCAAACTGATGACGAAGATTACCGTTGCATGCATCCATTGGTCCATCCAGTTATACTGCCTGCAGTATGGTTTACATGCCCAAACAATACCCACAATTAAAATGAGTGCTGGATAAAATATGCCAAGAATGGAGAGTTCTGGCTTGTGACATGTAGTCCAGCAGCCTACGCAGCACAAGGAGGTAGCGTCAAAGTGCGACTGCCCAAGGATGGCTATAATGTGATCAGAAAAGATTAAGGAATGGTCAGACTCAAACACAGGTGGGGGTCGGGGGTGTAGAGGCAATTATTGATTATAGAGCATGTGCAAGCTCCACCCCTCCCCCCCCCCCAACTGCCTCAGAAGAAACAAAAATATAAAGTGAGGAAGGACACATTTTAAACTATATTTTAAACTCTTCTGGAAATGCAGCTGCCATAAAGAATAGCTAGTTGCACTACACAAGTAGGAAACAGATGGGGTTTAGCATGAAGGCACCATATGCACAAATAGTGTGCTTTTAAATAGGATACAGGGGACAGGAACGCGTGTGCACAGTTGAGGGACTCATTACACTAATAGGGCAGATCATAGTGCAGGTAGACTAGGATGCTGCGTACCCATAGAGAGGGGCATTAACATATGGCAGTCATGCATCACGACTTGGTAGACAGGAAAGTAAATGTGTCCTGCAGAGAATAAAACACGACAAACAGCTGTCATTTTAAAATGCATACGCATAGCTGAGAAATCTGCAGTGGCTGTGATAGCTAGTGAAAAGGAATTCCAAGGATAAGAGAACCAAAGAGGAGTTGTACATGAAGGTAGAAGCGCACAAGATATCAGTGTCTACAGCGACAAGCGTTCAACCATTTGAAGGAAAAGGCTGGGTTATCTTGCATTTTTCATACCACATCGCTGGTCACCTCTTTACTGGCAAATATCAGAGAGAGGGCTGTGCTGTCTTTTGGGCCCCTGATTTACATCAGACTCAGCCACACTGAGCAAACCCTGATACAAGGCGAGAAGCTGCACTCATCCACTCTAACCAAACCCCGATACAAGTGAGGCCTTTACACCCAGGTCCAGATAGGGACCTCGAGAGCAGATACCATACTGGGAAAGGTCTGCCCCACGAAACTACAATGAATACTGAGAAAAGCCTCAAGATCCTAGTATAAACAGAGGGGTCTAAGGGGGCAGCTAGATGGAGTACAGACCAGGGATCCTTTCTACAGGGATGTCTGCAACTGCGTTAGCCTAATACAGACATTTAAGGATACATTTTTCACTGGATGGCCTTTGTATTTTTTTGTTTATGGATAGGAGTTATCAGAGTGAAACAAGTATTGCCTAAGGAATAGGAGGGATGGGAAACCCCTAGGCCTCATTTTGCTTGTCCTGACTTTCACCTTCTCATTTACATGTTTGTGTTATTAGAATAGGTATAGATTTTCCCAACCCTACCCTGATCTCTGTAACATTAGCAGTTGGGGAGAAGACGCCAGACAATCTGGTACAGAGAAACGTGGGCTGAATCTCATGGGTCAAGCTTGCATTCCATCCTGTCGCCAGCACCGTCCTCAATGAGTGCCCATTGCTTCTTCCTCCCCTAACGCTGTGCCCTGGTGGCCTCCCCACCACCAGCTTCCACCTAAATCCTCACCCCTGCCCACGCTTATCTTCTCTGCGAACCTCCCCTCTAGTTATTCTTTGTGCTATGCCTCCTTCCATCATAGAAAAGGAAGGCGGACTCAACGCGGAGCCCATCTTTCATTTATTAGCCCTGGGTGATAGTAACAATAACACACACTGAAGTGGAATGGGTCTGCCAGTGGGGGCACCAGGGCTCAGCGTTAAGGCCCACACCTCCATCTGGCCCATAAATTGGGACCTGGGTTGTTACCAGCCAATTATTATTAATTTTTTTTACAAGGCGCCACAGGCCATAAGGCCTCTCTGCGCGTACAACAGTAATAATCATAAGGGGAAAACTCGAGGTCAAGCCGAGATATAACAAGACAATTAAATAATAAGATTCATTCTTAGAATTAAAGAGGTTTTAATGGCTTTCTTGAAATGGCGAAAATCAGGAGTATTTCTAAGGTCTAGTGGAATGGAGCTCCACACAAGAGGGGCAAAAACATCAAAACTAAAATTATGTAGTTTATATCGTGGCTATGAAAGTTTTTCAAGGCCATTAGAACGGAGGGCCGAGTAATCGGAGCCTTCTAAATTATCTCCAAATACCTGGGGGCTTGAATAAGTGGACATTTATAGGTCTGAGATAAAGCTTTTGAGTGATACAGTGTTTAACTTGTAGCCAATGCAGGGATCTGCGAGCCCAAGTTATTTGTTCTGTTCTCGCAAGTCCTTATACAGCCCTAACTACATGGTCTTCAACAACCTGCAGTCTCCCAGCATTAGTATTAGAAGTGCCTGCAAAAAGGTTGTTACAATAGGAGGATAGCTCAGGGGCAACGCGGCGCAACACAGGGTCGAATACCGATCCTGTGCTTAGAGACCACAGGTTGGTATTAGCCGTGTTATAAATAGGCCTACATTTTGATATTATTCCCTTGGGTCACCTCTCCCTGGCATACTCTTCACCCCAATGCTTGATCTAACAGTCCTTGCAGCTCCTGATGCCCTAGGTTCTATGGGTGGTGTGAGCGTGTGACAGTGGATTCTACACAAGCCCAGCCTGTCCAGCTCCTGATGCCCCAGGTTCCATGGGTGGTGGGAGCGTGGGACAGGGGACTCTACACAAGCCCAGCCTGTCCGCCCTAGGGTTGCAGAGATGACCTCACACTACTGCCTCTCCTAGGTTCCGAGTTCAAGCTCTCGCAGGTGTCTCCATCACCCAGAGCAGTTTCACAAGTTTCAATTTTGATCTCTACAGACTAGCCCTGTAGAGTGATATGTTCATCAGCCTCTGTGGGAGGCAAAGTAGTGAAACACAAGATTCTATGAATTTGAATACCACAGCGTCTTGATCAAAAAGCAATAACACCCTGCGTCGACTGGCTGGATTAAGGGTCCCACCCATAAGGAAGGTCACATTTTAGATTGGGTTCTAACTTTCAATCTTAATATCACCTTACCCGATATCACCGTGTGTCCTTGGTCTCAAATGGTAGAAAAAACACAATTTCTTAATTTCCAAATTAGCAGCTATTCAGAATAACCTGCGCTCAAGCTACTATTCAGAATAACCTGCGCTCAAGCTACTATTCAGAATAACCTGCGCTCAAGCTACTATTCAGAATAACCTGCGCTCAAGCTACTATTCAGAATAACCTGCGCTCAAGCTACTATTCAGAATAACCTGCGCTCAAGCTGAGTGCCCGTCTCTCACCCTCCCCTTGGTGATACATCCATGGCGCAAACTTCTTTTGTTCTTCAGACAGTTTCACCCGGCAGGAGGTTCCTCCATACCGGTCATCTTTCAAACTCACTTGCTGTCAGATGGATGCCCTCCAGCCCTTGAAGGCCACACTTCAAGCTGAACCTTTAGTCGTCCCAGCAGCCAATTATATCAATCTTTGACTACAACATGGAAATGTTCTCCCTTCTTTAAAAGAAGCCATTATTACACCCATTTTAAAAGCCTAAGCTTGACACATCCGTTCAGTAAAATGACTGCCCCATTGCAGGCCTATCTAAGATATGCACCTAGAAATAATTGTTACCTTTCAGTTATAGAATCAGGTAGAAAGAGTTGCTTTCCTGGATTGCTTTCAGTCCAGCTTTTGCCCTCAGCACGGAGGAGAAACTGCCCAGAAAGGTGTCGTAACAAATGCTGATGAGGGGTGCTTCTCCATTCTTGCGCGCGTTATCTGATACTTCTTTAAAGCCTCCTTAGGTCTTTCGTGGGGGTGTCTACATCAGTTCTGGCCTGGTCCCACTCCTAAGTATTAGGGAGATCCCAAGCTGTCACATTGGTTCTTTTCCTTGTGCATGCCTCTCTGCATGGATTGTGGAGT
The DNA here is from genome assembly GCF_040938575.1 of Ambystoma mexicanum. Taxonomy (NCBI): domain Eukaryota; kingdom Metazoa; phylum Chordata; class Amphibia; order Caudata; family Ambystomatidae; genus Ambystoma; species Ambystoma mexicanum. The sequence goes on from NC_090931.1 coordinate 1,558,027,858, forward strand.
CCCAAGGGGGGGGGGGGGGGGGTCACCACTTTGTCCCTTCTGTACATTCAGCTGTTGATGTCTCTTTTCGGCATTCCCTCTTCTGCAGATGACACTCAGGTGCACCTTAAGATCTCAGGACCAAGTGATAACATCACAATTGCATCCAGGCAGTTTAATAAAGTAAATGCTTGGATGGCGTTCAATGGCCTACAATTGAATTCTTCTAAGATGGAAGCCATTCATCTGGTCAATGACCCCTCTCATATACCTTCGCCTCATCTTCTTTTTGGGTTGCCTATCATTTACTCAGACAAATTTAAGAACTTGGAATTCCATTGGAAGTCCTGTCTGGGTCTTAATTCCCAGATTTGTAAAGTGGTCAAGTCCACATTTTTCAGACTCTCAGTGAATACTGCACATGTAGCTTTGGTTGGCTTAATTAACTTCTTGCTGGACTATGCAAATGCCCTGTACGCAATCTGTCCAGAATACAGCTGTTCTCCTGATATTCAGGCTGTCCACATTTCACAGGTTCCCTTCTTTAGGTAATCTTTTCATTGCCTACGAAGAGTGATTACCATGTTTATTACCCAAGTGTATTCACGGGCTTGTCCCTCAATCTCTCACCAGGAATATTTTTTTATTACTACATTTGTAAGGCACACCTAACCCTAATGCACCTGGGCACAACAGCTTACGAGTATGGTTACAGGTTTGAGCAGGCTTAAGAGATTGGTTACAGAATTCAGCAAACTTCAGCATATGGTTACAGGTTATGCAGGTCGTTAAAAGGCATAGTTAATTATATTGTTACAGGTTTAAGAGATTGGTTACAGGTTTAGCAAACTTACGGATATGGTTACAGGTTATGCAGATCGTAAAGGGGCATGCTTAGGTATATGGTTACAGGGTATGCAGATCGTAAAGGGGCATGCTTAGGTATATGGTTACAGGTTATGCAAGACATAGGTGAAGCAGACTATAGTCTTTGCCAATCAAATGTGAATTTAGGAGGATGGTTGCCTGCTTGGTGTCCTGAGAAAAAGCCAGGTTTTCAGTTTTTTGCTGAACGAGAGTAAGGCAGGATCCAGTTTGATGTCCAGAGGCAGGGCCTTCCAATAGTTGGCTGCCATAACAGGGAAGCTTGAGCCGCCTGCTCTTTGTATTTTGTATCTGGGCTTGGTTAGTTGTCCAAGGTCGGCAATGCGGATGGGTCTTGATGATTGGTTTTTTACTATCAAATTGGGTAGATAGCGAGGGGCAGTGTTGGTTAGACATTTATGTGTGAGAGTGTAAGTGCTTTACATATGATCCGGTCCTTCGCTGGCAGCCAGGGAATGTTTCTGCTCTTATGTCATTGTTCTGCACTATTTGGAGTTTCAGGATGTTTTTAGTAGATGAGCCTGCAAAGATGGTGTTCCAGTAGTCGATCCTGGAGAGGAGTGCTCTTGCCAAGGTGAAGTGGTTCTCTTCTGTAAGATAGGGTCTGCAGGCCGTGATGAGTTTGGCTGTGTAGGCAGATGCCAAGGAGATAGCATTGACTTGCCGTGAGAGGCTAAGTGAGGAGTTGAGGTAGACTCCTAGGGTCTTAACTGCTTTGGCAGTAATGATCGTGTTTCCATCTATATTGAAAGATTGGTATAGTGGTGAGAGATTTTTAAGTTTTGTCTGGCTGCCCAGGATCAGGATCTCAGTCTTATCATTATTAAGACATTCCTTGTTCTGGGCCATCCAGGCTTGGATCATGAGGTAGATTGTATTTAGGGCATTCGTGGCTGTGATATAGTTGCCGTGATAGGAATATGAATTTGGGTATCATCAGCATAATTTGTATATGTGATGCCCAGATAGTCAAATTTATCGAAGAGGGGTTGCGCAAATTCGTTGTACATGGTCGGTGAAATCCAAGAGCCCTGTGGCACTCCACAAGAGTCTGGGGTGGGGCTTGCTGCTGAGGAGGATGAGAAGACTTATCGTTCTGTTAGACAAGAATGATTTGATCCATGCTATGGCATTGTGGGAGAGGTGGGCATCGCTGGCTAGGTGACGGCATAAGATGTTGTGGTTTACCAAGTCGAAAGCCGCCGAGAGGTCTAGGAGGAGGAGCATGGCTAAATTGCCTCTTTCTCTGATCTGGTCCATTTGCGCTGTAAGGTCTACTAGGGCCGTTTCCGTGCCGTGGCCTGGGCGGAACCCCGATTGTCACAGGCCCAGCAGATGGTGTGTTTCTAGATATTTTTTAATATGGACATATGCTACCCAATCCATGATTTTTAGCAAGAATGGTACTGTCGTAATGGGCCGGTAGTTAGTAGGAACAAGTTGTTTATGAGTGAGGTGATGAAAGGTGCCAGGTTGTCTGTGCAGTCTTTCATTAGGGTCGTGGGGAAAGGGGCCCCTGACGTCTATGGAAACAAGGCGGGTCACCACACACGATAGAGACGCCAGACACAAGGTTGTATTCCCAAAGCTATGGTTTTATTGCAAAGCAAAAGTCTGTTGGCCAACTCGGTCATGCCCCGCGACGTGTATCTCTAGACCTCGAGGGACGCAAGAGAGTGAATTACATACGTCAGTTACATATATACAAAATGCATATCAAACAATCAGCTATGACCTGTTGAACACCCCCCCTTTATTGGGTTTCTTTGAACTTGGTGTGATGATGGACATCTCCGACCACTATGACACCTTCAAACATCTATTCTAGTAACAATGTGCAATTTGTGTGTGCGTAGGCATGTTTCGGTTATTGAATAGAACACAGAGCTTCTGTTCTTGGAAGCAAACTACATACGGGGGGGGGGGGGGGGGGGAGTTGCATTCCGGACCTTGCTATCTATCAGGTGCTATTTGTGTCTTGGGAGCCGACATGCTCTTAGCGGGCTCAGCAAAGGGGGGCCATTAGAAAAGCATAATTCAATCCTTTAGCTGTATTATTCTAACATATTCTACTATATAACGAGACTGGCTGGCAGCTGTGAAATGAATAAATGCCCTGCAGCTCTGCTTCAAGGCTACATTAAGGAGGGAGCCGGGCATTCTTTCTGGCGCTGCCTACGTTTGTGTTTCAGCAAACTCTTGTTATCCTCTCGGCCCTGCGGCCTTGTCCTTTATACAGACAACAATGTTCCACAGTCAAGCAGTGTAAGCGGAAAATATACTGCGAAGCAATAGGAACAGAAAGCAATGAGCAATGGTTAGAAAACAAAATGGCGATTCTTGTTACATCAAAATGGCCGTTCGTTGGCAAACTCGAAAACCTATATTCGGTCGTATCGTGCATGAGATGGTTGGTCCACGGCCACCAAAATGCGTTTGCGGTCTCAAAGTAGAGGTATCCGCATTTCTAGACTGACAGTGGGACAAATATCGCCTTGGCATCGAGTAGGTTTAAGACCTTTTATGATTTTGGTTGTTTCCTCTATTGTAATAGGGGAGAACTCAAACTTAGGGAAAGGCTTAGGTTTAGAAGGAGTGAGATTGGTTGTAGGCTTCTGAGATATATGAAGTTTTAACTTTTTGTTATTAATTTCGAGCTGAAGTGACGTGATTTTGTCCATGAGAGCTTTTTTTATGTTTTCACACCGGGTTTGGTCTTTGATGAAGATGTCCAGTGTCTGAGAGGGGGTTTCTAATTCTCTAAGGACTGAAAGAGCTCTTTGGAGCTAGAGTTGGCATTTTCAATGCGTAGATTATAAGCATTACTTTTGGCTCGATGGGTGGCTTTTTTGTAGTCAGATGCTATAGAGGTGAATTGTTCTTTGTTTGTGATTGAAGGATTTCTCCTTCAATTATTTTCTGCATTTCTTTTTTTGCTACGTAGGTCTTTGAGCACAGCGGTGAACCAGTGGTTGAGAAGTTCCCCAAAGGGGCCATTGCATCCAGGTCTGATTTCATAACTTGATAGGTAGAAACCAGGGAGGCAGGGTTGGCTGTCTCTTCCGTAGGTGTAGTGAGCAGTGAAATCAGTGGGAGAATGCCGTCTGGTGTAATGTTACGCAAGTTGCAGGCTTGGCAGCTGGTGCCATCTGCGTTGGCAGATTAGTATGCGAGTTGGTATTGATAGTGAATATTATAATGTTATGGTCTGACCATGGGCAGGGGTCATTATTGGAGATGTTGGTGGTGCATTTGTAGTCTCTGAGCCAGTGAAGCGTGCAACCTTTTGCGTGGTTTGGGCCAGATGATCTTAAGGTGAAGCCTTGTGTTCCGATGGTGTTGGCTAGGATGGAGGCTTTAGTGTCGGAACTGTCATGGAGACCTAGATTGAAGTCACCAAGGATGATCACTTTAGAGGTAGGTTTAGTGTCCGTGGAAAGTAGGATGGCGATGTCACCATCAAAAGAAGAGATGCTGCCAAAAGGTCTGCAAATGAGATGTATGTTTAGTGAGGTTGTGGCAGAGATTGTAATTTTTATGGACAGGAGTTCTCCTGATGTTATAGGGATGTTTGGGATTTCTCTGTATCTGGTCATTCCATTGAAATCAGTTTCATCCAATGCCTTACCCTCGAATTATATCCAACGAAAAGCATTTCCATCGAAATTCTATGGTATATTCGAAACTAGGGTTAGGGTTAGAGTTATGGTTGGGGCTAGAGTTAGAATAAGGGTTGGCTGTGGGGATTCGGTGGGGGGGAGAACCCCCCCCCCACCCCATGTACAAAAAAAAGCGTTACAAGCGTTACAAGGAGCTGGCCAGTGCCAAAATTTCAGCACTGGACAGCTCCATGTAATGTTTTAATGTAGAAAATAAATGCATTGAAATACTATCTTTTACATGTAAAAGTGCATTTCCATTGAAACCAGTCCATTTATATTTGCGATGGACTGGTTTTGATGGAAATGCACTTTTACATGTAAAAGATAGCATTTCGATGCAATGGCATTCGATGGAAATGCATTTCGATGCATTTCCTTCGATGGAAAGACCATAAACCGATTTCTCTGAAGTTGAGGTTTGATTTGGATATGAAGGCAATGCCTCCTCCTTTTGCACGGATTCTGTCCTTTCTAATAATGGCATAGCCGTCCGGTAAGGCAAGGGCTAATGCCGGGCCGGCTGCAGGATGCAAGCAGGTTTCAGTTAGGGCAATAAAGTCTAGGTTATTTGCTGTGATAAGGTCAGAGAGGACAGTGCGTGAGCTGGGATTGATCTGGCATTCATTAAAGCTGCTTTAATTTGTGCAGGTCTATTACCAGCCTTGTTATTAGGAGGTCTAGTTTTTATTCTGCTAGAAGCACGTTTCGGTTTATGCTGGAGTGAACGATTTCTTTTAGACTGGGTCCGGTGGATGATCTCAGCTTCATCAGTTAGGTTAGTGGCAGTGATACTGGTGAGGTTTAATATGTCCCCGGGGTGGTGCGGGGGCGGGGGGGGGATTACTTTGAGGCTTTGAAGTAGGGGGTAATATCTGGTCCTGTCTCTGAGTCTAGAGTTCCTCTTGACACATGTGGAAACTGAGGTTGCTGTGTCATACTCACAGCTTGTTAGAGACAGTGTTTGAAGGTTAGGTACAGACTATTGATATGTTTGGGGTACAGATGGTGGAGTGGCCATGGCGAGGAGGACACTGAGGAGTACTGATAGTACTGGTATAAGGATAAGCCTTAGCATAACCCTACTGTATTATGCACTAGTGTTGGCAAGTAGGGTGGTATTGTAAGGCATACAAGTTGAGTAGCGTGGAACCACGTACATTTGATTGGTGTTTGTTGTTTTAGTTGGTAGGTTGTGAGAGGCATGGTTGTCTGATACTTTAGCAGCTTAAGGGGGCCACTACTGGCTCAGGGCAGCGTGCCGACTTAAGCATTATGGGTCAGTGAATGGCGTACAGGTCTAGAGAGCCAACACGTTATCACCAACTAACCAGCAAGTTAACAGAAGCATAGAAGCATTTACAGGTCTAGAGAGCCAACACGTTATCACAAGGAACCAGCAAGTTATCAGAAGCATGGATACATTTGCAAGTCAAACAGGGAGAGAAAAACGGTACAATTTGTGTGTACAGGTAATCCGTTAGGATATACAGCAAGATTTCAAATTGCGTTAGATATGCAGTATGTCTCAGTGGTAAACTTTGCATGCAGGATCGTGCGCAAAACGGCATCAACAAATTATTGGGTGGAGAGCAGTATTGGTGAGCTATAGGGGGCATGCCACAGTGCACGAAGCTCGGTATGGGGTACCTGTTGGGCAGATGGGCAAGACCAGTACCTGCAGTAGGATCAAGGGGAGCGGGGTGTTTGTACCGGTCACTGCGGGGGTGTGGGCTTTAATACATATATAGGCGCCGGGCGATTAGGGGTTTGGGAGCAGATGAGTGTGCAACGCACAGGATTGCTGGTATGTTCGTAGGCGTAACGAGGGGTCCACAGAGTTAGTGTAGTGGCGGGAGGAAGTCTCACAATGCAGAAGCTTGAGGGTTTGATGTGCAGAAGGAGGATCCGTTGCCGAGGGTTCTCAATGCAGGTTTTGGAGTCTCTTGGCTCACGAGCAGGATGCAAGGAGGTATCGAGTGGTAAAAGTGGTCGGAGTAACAGCGTGGATCAGGGAGGAAGGAGGGTGGAGCGCTCTGAGCTCGGAGACGCAAGGTCAAGCTCAGTCAAGAGCCTTAGTTATGTACCTTTGTTGCGGGCGGGCCGGCGTTCCCACCTACCGGCGTATGCGATTGGCTTTTGGGGGGAGATTGTAGCCAATCGGATTAAAGCCTGCTGCAATCCGGCAACACTGGATCAGGAGGCAGGTCGAAGGTGCATAGCGGCCATCTTATCTGGGGTACATTTCAAATTATACTAAGTCAGATGCAAACTGTGCATATAAAAAAACACCGTAGTCGGGCCGGTATTGTACTTACAATTGAGCCGCAGGTTAACCCAATGAATATAGTGGCTGCAGCTGGAGCCAATGCAGCTCGTCGTGTTTGCAGAGTATAAAACACAACAAATCAGCAACACGCGCTGATGAAAGCGATAAGCCCACGTGCTTACCTACAGAGCTGGGGAGGGTCCTGCTGTGGTAGAGGAGCGCCTGCTCCTGGGAAGAGGATTGCTGATAGGATTGAGAATATTCTTCTCCATCAGCCCAAAAGAACTCTTCATTCCCAAAATGGCTGATTGCCAATTATTTCCAGAACCAGATGCAAGAGCAGAGGAGATTGGCATGTATGTGACCTGTCCTCCCCCCACTCCGCCCCCCGCAACCCCCATCTCTGGAATTCCTGCCAATTTCTCTTCATAGACAGGCGGCACTGTTATCCCTCCCTCGGGTCCCCGACAATTTCTCTTCGTAGACGGGCGTCACTGTTATCTCACGCTCAGGTACTGAAAACCCATCTTTTTGCTAGGTCTCATCTCCCCCTTTTTCTTTTTAGGGATTTTAAACTCTTCACTAATAACATCTGCACTTCAATTTTGTTGAGTTGATTTCCTTCTTTTGTTTTGTGTGTTATCTTATCTTATAAAGCGCAGTGTTCGCCCAAAGGGATCATGGTGCTAACAACCAATGGAGTCCAAGAGTACTAGAAGACAAAAGTTTTCAGAGCCCGGCGAAATGGCAAGTGAGCCTCAATGGCATGTAAAAAGAGAGGAAGAGTATTCCAGGCTTTTGCTGCGGCCACTGAGAAAGGGCGCCCACTGACCGAGAAAGTCTGGCCTAGGAGGCTAAATAGTTTTCAAAGATTGAGAAAGAAGTCACCTGCGGGTTTGTAGGGGCAGCACTTAGTTTGAAGATATTCTGCTCCTATTTTATTGAAGGCTTTATGAAACAGACACAGCGATTTGAAATTAAGGTGCTGTTCAACGGGAGCCAGTGGAGCTGGCGCAAAAAAGGTGTCATGTGGCCACCAAACAGAGGGTGAAGTACTGATCTAGCTGCCATGCTACTGAACTTTCCGTAGGGTCCATAATTTAAAATGAGCCTTCTGACAGGAAAGAGACTTGATCGGCCATGGATAGCAAAGCCGGGTTTTTTTACACCTAGGCCCTTCCCCGAAGAAACAGGAAGGGCAAAAGGACCAAGGCTCTCGTGCCAAAACTCAGGAGTCCAGAACAGAGAGGGGTTTGTTCCCACCGCCAACACCTCAGTTTTCTCACTGTTCAATTTGAGCCAATTTAAGGCCTTCCAATCACCAACGGTCTTTAAGCAGCTCCTCAGACGACCAGCCGTCTCAGGCCGGGCTAAATCCAGCCGCACAATAATTTGCATATCGTCGGCATAGGAATAACACAGAAAACCACGTGCAATAGTAAAGCCAAGAAGTGGCTGAATGCACATATTGAACAGAATGGGAGACAACAAGGAGCCCTGAGGGACTCCACACAGCAGAGGAACCGAAGGAGAGCAGAAGGGAGGAAGGGACACAGACTGAGAGCGTCCTGCCAAAAAGTAAGAAAACCAGAGAGGCCTGCAGAGAAATAGGCTATCAGGGCAGGGTGGTCAACGCTATCAAGCGCTGCTGACAGATCTAACAGAATCAGGGCCCCTACCCCCGCCCTTGTCTACCAAACAGGCCAAATCATCAACAACCGAGACCAACCCTGATTCCGTACCTCGACCAGGGCGGAACCCTGATTGAAAAGGGGCAAAGAAACCGGATGATTCCAAAAAAGCACTAAGGAGAGGAGAATCCAAAGACTCGAGCAGTTTCATTAGGAAGGGAAGCAAAGAAATGGGACGAAAGTTAAACAAGACCGCAGGGTCCAAACTGGCTTCTTCAACAACAGGATAATGAGAGCATGCTTAAGGTTATCAGGGATCACCCCTGAAGAAAAGTAGTCATTGACGGCACTGGTTAGCCAAGGGACAATGTCGTCAGAAAAACTCTTCAAAATTGAGAGCGGAATTGGATCACTAGGAGATGCCGATTTTAAACTTTTAGTAGCTGCCAAAACCTCCCTGTGTGAGGACACTGGAAAAGAGGACCAGATACAAAAAAAACGCTATGTCCAGAGGAGTGGGCCCGAACCTCATCTCCTGAGGGCAAGTCAGACGAGTGGCTTTATGAACGACAGAGTCACAGAGTTCCTGAGAAGATGGGATAGTAGACTGGGATTTAGCTTGCACAGTTAAAGATTGAACAACCGCAAATAGGCCTCTAGGTTGATTAATTGTCTGTTCAATCTTGGTGCTAAAGTGGGTTTGTTTAGCTACCACAAATGCTTGTTGGCAATTTATGGTAGCAAGGCGATAAAGAACTCAGTCAGAAGGCAAATAAGCTGGTTATAGGTTAAAGTTTCGAATGCATAGGATCGAATGACCAAAGGATCGAATCAAAAGGACCAAAAACCAAACTGTCGAATTATTATATATTTTTTTTAATTATTTTTTTATCCCCTTTTTTGTGGGAAAAAAAACTTTACCAAAACGGAAACCCAAGAAAAAATGTATTAAAAAAAAAACAATTCGACCATTTTGTTTTAGGTCAAATTGAGTCGACCCTTTGGCATTCGATCCTTTTGTATTCGGTACTTTAACTGGACACCAAATAAGCCATTCTCCATTTGGAGTATGACAAAGACAACAACCTCCAACTCTGGTGCAGATCTACAGACACCAGTGCCTGCACAGGGGCAGGGAATGGTACAAACTAAACCACATTCCCCAACCAACTTCTGTTGCACTGGAAACATTTGAGGGGGTATTAAAGAAATGTGTGATTCATGCACTATGATAGTTTCAAAATGAAAAGGTAAAATTATCTATCAGTCGACAAAGGAAACAATTGCCCGACCTATGATATTCTTTGCCCTGAAAGCCAAAGCAAAAGGTGCCTCACTGGGCAACAACCATTTACAAAGGTCAGGTGATGCTTCACACTGCTCTCGGCTGTCCCTCACACTCTAAAAAAAAAAAGATATATGGGGAGGCGAGGGCTATGGTGTCAACCTAAACATCCATGACTTCATGAATCTATAGCCAGGTGTCTGAAAATAAGGGGATTTCCCAGGCAGCCATGCTGTCCTACACCTGCCAAATCCCGATTCTTGGTGCACAATGTAGCTACTTGTGGGGGAGACGGAAGAGCGAGGATAGAAAGTGTGAAAAGAAAGGAGAGTAGAAGAGTACATTTATATAGCTCTACAAACCCTCAGGCACCCGAGCGCTGCTTATTATTACCCACGGTGTGTGGTGCTCATTTATCGACCTCAGAAGGATGAAAGGCTGAGTTTGGCCCTGCCGGGATTCGAACCTGCACCGGCAGGCTCTATACGGATGTCAAAGCGAGCGCTGTACTATCTGACCAGCATATATGTGGACCATCACTACCTTACTCTGTCATAACAAAAGGAAATGTTTTACTTTGCTACGGCATGCACTGCTGCATTGGATCATGCGATGTTTGCAACTTTTAGCAGTTTCATGATGCCTGTTACCTTTTGCAATGTTTGCAATTTTATTCTTTGACTAACAAATATCTACCATTCAAGACCTAATCGACACCCACGTGCCCTTATGCATTTTGGGAGTTTGTTTTAGAGCAAATACACGGTTTTCAGTTCCATTTACTGCATAAAAAACAACATTTGCCAGGCCTATAACTTGATTGCCTGTTGTTAAAGTGTGCTCCCTGGGCACCAGAGACCCAATAGGTCTGGCAGAGTCATGTGGCTTTTAGGAAGAGCACTTTAACGTCCCGTTGGTAGGTGACTTTGCTAAATGCATTCTGCTGCTAGAAGCATGGCGCACAATGTGCACTCGCCATTAGCCCTTGCAGGGTTCGAGATTGCTGGCAGATATTCAGCTCCCGCTCCTAGCCCAGGAGGGCCTGCTTAGCTTGAAACCAACTGCTACCAGGAGCTATATTTGGCTCCCCAGGCCAACTGATACATTACAAACATGCGTGACATAACCTTTGAGTATATGAGAATGTTAATAAAGAAGAATTAGGACCCATGTAGTACCACATTTAAACAATGAACCAAACATAATGGGCAAAAAGCATGCCTCTCCTGTGGAAGTGAATTTGTTGTGCACTTTAAACCCAATCCTGGTTACCCAGCGGTAGCTTCTCCCTACCGGGTGATCCCTGACTCTCGGGAGCTGCTTCTAGCTCCTGTGAACTCGCTCCTGGTTCCCAGTGGTAGCACCTCCCTATCTGGTGATGCCCGACACTGAGGAGCTGCTTTTAGCTCCTGTGTACTCGCTCCTGGTTCCCCAATGGTAGCACCTCCCTATCTGGTGATGCCCAACACAGAGGAGCTGCTTTTAGCTCCTGTGTACTCACTCCTGGTTCCACAGTGTTAATTACCCCTACCGGGTGGATGCCCGACACCCAGGAGCTGTTTCTAGCTCCTGTGTACTCACGCCTGGTTCCCCAGTGGTAACTCCTCCCTACCGGATGCCTGACATCCAGGAGCTGCTTCTAGCTCCTGTGCACTGGCTCCTGGTTCCCCAGCGGTAGCTCCTCCCTACCGGGTGATGCCTGACACCAAGGAGCTGTTTCTAGCTCCTGTGTACTCACGCCTGGTTCCCCAGTGGTAACTCCTCCCTACCGGATGCCTGACATCCAGGAGCTGCTTCTAGCTCCTGTGCACTGGCTCCTGGTTCCCCAGCGGTAGCTCCTCCCTACCGGGTGATGCCGACACCGAGGAGCTGCTTTTAGCTCCTTTGTACTCACTCCTGCTTCCCCAGTGGTAATTACCCCCTACCGGGTGATGCCCGACACCCAGGAGCTGCTTCTAGCTCCTGTGTACTCGCTCCTGGTTCCCCAATGGTAGCGCCTCCCTATTGGGTGATCCCTGACAATCAGGAGCTGCTTCTAGCTCCTTTGTACTCACACCTGGTTCCCCAGTGGTAGCTCCTCCCTACTGGGCGGTAGCTCCTCCATATCCGGCGATGCCCGACACCCAGGAGCTGCTTTTAGCTCCTGCTCAGTGATTCTTAATTTCGTACCCTGCATTGGATAGTGATATTGGACTCTTGGGAGGTAAAACATTGTGTGCCATGTGTCTGTATAGAATGGAGGTGGCAAGCGATTCTTCTAGTTGGCTAGTCGCTTGCAACTTGAATTTATGCCCTTCGATGAAGTAATGTCTCTTTCCTACAAAACAACCCCCATTTTAAATCCTTGAGGCCAGTGCAGTTGTTTGGGCTTATTCTGAGCTCAAGCTGTGAGGTCTGCCTGAGTGAGCATCACTGCATGAGTCTTCAGCTGTATTCTGCTGATCTAGGGGTTCCGCCCTCGTGCACCAGCCTGTGTTTTTCATTTGTTTAGCTGCATTTGTTGCATAACACAACTGTGAGGCAGTAAGTGCTTCTCTGCTTTCCGGTTTATATCCTACTAAAGCAATGATAATGAGAAGCATGCAATCCTGGAGAGAAACCCTCAGAAAGGAGGCTCAGTTGCCTTATGTTCGGTTAAGTTGACTTGGACTGGGCACCTTCCCATTAGCCCCATTTATAACTGCCTTGATCAACTCTTCCTTCAAGAGTTGCTCTGTCCCTAACAACCTTAAAGAGGCATGGGTTATGACGCTCCTCAAAAAACCCAATCTAGACCCTAATATACCGACCAATTACAGACCCATTTCCTTTAAAAATACTAGATAGAACAGCCTATCACCAAATTCAAAAACATTTGGATAACAATAACCTTCTAGGCCTACGAAAGTCCGGTTTCAGACCGAACACGACACTGAAACCGCAATCTTGGACCTAAAAATGCAAATAGATGAAGCCAAAGACAAGGACAAGCTCGCCATCCTTCTACTGCTGGACCTTTCAGCAGTGTTCGATCTTGTCGACCATCAGATCCTGATCAAACACCTAACCGCGGCTGTAGCGTTCTCGCTGAATGCCGCAAAGTGGATCCAATCCTTCCTCTCAAACAGAACAACCAGGGTCTTCACTCCCTCAGCGTCTGCTAATCCAGTACCTATCGCTGTGGAGTCCCACAAGGATCGTGTGTTTCACCCACGCTTTATAAAATTTTCACAAAGCTCCTCTTTGATCGTCTTGACACCCTGGGTGTCACCTACACAAATTAAGCAGATGACACCCAGGTCCTCATCACACTCACTGGTTGCTATGTCAAAGATTCCAAAATGATAAATGATATCTACCTCGAAATTCAGGCCTGGGTGGCCGCCCACAGCCTCTGTCTAAATGACGAGAAGACGGAACTACGGATTATCGGATCACAAGCTCGCCTAAACATCTAGGCACATGTTACAAGAACTTTAACCCTGATGGGAATATCATCAAATTTGTCAATGAGGTCAAAACACTAGGTGTCTACTAAGACTCTACTCAAAACACACAGCCTCTGCCACAGCATACACCAACAAAATTATAAATGCCTGCGAACCTTACTTGTCGACGAACAGCTGCCTTACGCTAGCTAGGGCTCTGATTTTCTCAAAGCTGGACTATTGTAATACCCTATTCCTAGGCTCCTCGGAACGCAACCTGAATAGATAAAAGTCCTGCAGAATAATGCCCTTAGATCGGCTTTGAATATTCCTCGTTCTAATCACATTTTGGCAATCAGACAAGACACACTGGCTACCAGTGCGTGACAGAATCACACTTTGCACGTTAGTCATCACACATAACTGCATCTCAAACACAGCCCCTAAATACTTGACAGATAAATTTGCAAGGAACCATTCTGACAGACACACTAGATCCTTATACCTCAACATCCCGAAGTACAAACTGAAAACCGCAGGGGGATCCAGCTTCCCTGCGTTAGCTGTCAAGCGTTGGAACGCCCTCCCTTTAGCCATCAGAGCTGAACCGTCCTTCTGACATTTAGATCCAAAGTGAAAGCCTGGCTCTTCTCCCAGCATCCTTAACTCTGCTACTACCGGTCCTATAACACATCGACTTAGCCACCCCAGTGCCTGGTCGACCCCACCGCTGCAGTCCACTCCCTGTCCAATAGTGGGTACACCTATTGCTCTACTTTGTAAAGATCCTGTCTGTTAGGACTGTGCCCTACAGACAATGGAGGGCACTTTAGATTCTTGTATTTATTCTCTATGTGGACCTCCTTGATCAATCTGTAACCTGGTCAACAAGTCGCGTCATCTGTTTTTTCTTGTATGTACTTGTAACAAATAATGTATGCTCAAGCGCCCACCTCTGGGTTTGGTGCGCTCTAGAAATCATAAACTAAATTAGCATGGTCTGGAGGCACTTAGTGAGGGAAGAGGAATAGGATATAGGTTGTGCTCTTCCGTTGATGCTCGCAGAACCAGGAGCAATTGGTGTCTGTAAGTGTTGGCTTTCTAACTGAGTGATTGTGTGCACTGGCTTGTATCTGGAGTGGTAAGGCCCAGTGTTTGGGACAGTTTGTTGTATGCAAATGTTGGGTGTGTGTTTCGTGTGTAGTTTAGCTGGCCCTGGGGGGAGTGTGTGTATGTATATATATATATATATATATATACACACACACATATATACATATACACATATACACACACACTTGGGAGGTGAGCAAAGGAGGTTCGTACATTGGCTACCGTCAAAGTTCTTCTTACTGTAATGCATAGGCTATCGTCAAAATGTTTCTGAGTGCAATACATTAACTGCCTTCCCAATTCATCTAAGTGCAACACGTTTGCTACCCTCTAAATGCAGTACAGTGGCTATCTTCACAATTCACCCAAGTACAATACATTGGGTATCTTTGGAGCAAAGCAAGAATAGTGGCCATGGTCTATATATGCACTGAATTCAGTCAGTGGTAAGGAATTGCTGTGTGTCCGAGTTCAGAAAAGTGTCTATCCTCTAGATATGCACCAAAAATCAATATAGTGGGTATATTGTGCACCAAACTCCAAAACACCCAACATCAGCTATTCAAGTAACACTACATTAAAGAGGCAAATGTTGCATCTTATCTGAAGGTTGCTGCAGACAGTTTGGGGTGCTTGGCTGGGGTGCCCCGGGCTACCAGGAGATGGAACTGCTCAAGGAAGATGCCTTTTGTCTTGTGGCCCTTAGCCGGCTGCCCTGGAGCGCTTCTGAAGTGGAGTTCTTCCAGTCATGTGGAAGGCCCTCTGACCAACCAGGACCGGAAGGGCGGGCAGGGGAGAGGCAGGAGAGGGTATATAACGATAAGGAGGCTGGTGTCACAAGTCTCTCCCTTCTCACCTGTCTGTATGGTTTACTTGTGATCTTCGGAGGTGTCTTCTTTCGCACAGTTCTGGATTCATATAACCCTGTGCGTAGGTCCTCGGATTCCAGTGTGTGATTTGCCACCCAACTCCAGGATATGTTCAGATATCCAGGACGGAGACCAGGTAATAACAAGGTTCGCACTCGGAGACCCGAATGTGATAGAAATCCAGGATATGCAGAGGTAAGGACAAGGGGAGGAAGAAAGAAGAGGAATTCAGGGGACCGGGAACCAGGAATCAAAGGTAAGCGCTGAACGAGCTCCGGCAACACACGTCCAACTACTGCAAGTGGTAGCGTTGAGACGCGCAGAGCCGCGGGGGCGTGTCTGCTTCGTAGAGCGTTTAACGCAGAGACTGACACACAGCGTTCAACGGCCATGTTGGGAGGACTACTGAATTCAGTCCCCTATGGGTCAGGGACCATGAAGTGCAGAAGGGACGCAAACGGCGGTTCATGACAGCATGCCTCCTCTGAAACCCAGCTCCTCCGGGTTTGCCTGGATGTATAAGGTGGTATCTTCGAAGTAGCCTGGGGCATTCATGTTTGAGACAGGTTCACAGGTGCGTTCACTGGGAGGGTACCCTTTCCACTCTACCAGATACTGTAGCTGACCACGTCTGTACCTAGACTCACATATTCTGGAAACCTCATATTCTAGCTGATCATTGACAATCACAGGGGTATATCTTGGAGCAGTTCGAGAGGACTGGCCGTACAGTTTCAACATCGAAGTGTGAAGACTGGGTGGATCCTTTTCCAAGATTCTGGTAGTCGGAGACGAAAGGCCACTGGGTTAATGATTTCCTTTATGGAAAAAGGGCTGTAATACCTGGGAGCCAATTTATTTGGTCGTAGGTGTCGGGGAAGAAGTTTCGAGGACAGCCAGACCTCATCACCTATTGAGTAGGAAGGCCCTGGTCTTCTTTTGGAGTCGGCATGATGTTTAACGTCTCTTCGGGCCTTTTCTAGGTGTTCCTTTGCTTCTTTGTGTACGTTCATAAGGGTTTCAATCCAGGAATCAACCGTAGGAACTGCGGTAGGATGTGGGAGAATGGATGGTAGAACTGAAGGGTGGAATCAATGACTACAGAAGAAAGGCCTATTTTGATAGCCGAGTGATCCGAATTTTTGTAGGCACATTCAGCCACAGGTATTAAGAGTGACCAATCGTCCTGGACCTTGGTGGCGAAACAGCAAAGATACTGTTCCAGAGTTTGGTTTACGCATTCTCTCTCCCAAAACTGTGCTCCATCTAGGATCGGAAGCTGCCGTTTCCCGAACGCCGTGGAGGAGCAATAGGACACTCTCTCACGAGAGGTTTATCAGAGGCACAATACATGCACAGACCGGTGTGAATCCGTTGCATCCTTTCTTGCAGGGGTTATGGGTCCGTGGAAGGCCCCAAGTTGCATGGGTTCTGGGGCCGTGGTCGGAGAAGCTGAGGGCTCCGGTCTAGATGGATGGTCTGTAGTTGCCTTTTGGAAGGTTGACTTACATTTCTTCTTCTCTACCTTTCTTTCTTGGATACGAAAGTCGATTTGCAAAGAAAGATCCACGAGAGCTGGAAGGAACTTGGGCGAGCTACCCTGGCTAGCTCGTCCTTTATCTCTTCATTCAGACCTCTTCGAAAGAGGGTGAAGCTGGCCTCTGGAGACCAGTGTACTTCCTTGACGATTTGTTTAAAGCGGGTCACTGTATGGGAGGATAGGGCCAAGAGACCCCCCCCCGCTTGTGGAGTCATGGCTCGTCGGGGGTCCCCCCTGCCACCAGGCCCAGGTGGCGGATGGACCACTGGCTGAAACATTGACCAAACGTGCTGTCTAAGCTAGGCCCTGGAAACCATGTTGTGACACCAGAATGACATGAGCCCCTGTGCGCCGCAGTGCGACGCCCACCCTTGGAGAGTTCTCACTTGTCCCTGCGGCCGCAGCTCCCTGGCAGATCCGCTGAGAGCCCATTCCCACGAACAGACGGACATGAGCTAGTGCTAGAAACAAACACTGTAACATTCACCTTCCGCAGTGTATCACTGTCCTCAGTATGACCGGGCCGGCAGGGGTGAAAAAGAACTGTAAAATGGTCCCCGACAAAAGTAGAGACCCCAAATACTAATATGCAAACTGCTGTGATGAAACTCTTCTCTCCATGACCTTTTTGATAAAATACGAGAGAGAGAGAGAGAGAGAGAAGAGAGAGAGAGAGAGAGAGAGAGAGAGAGAGAGAGAGAGAGAGAGAGAGAGAGAGAGAGAGAGAGAGAGAGAGAGAGAGAGAGAGAGAGAGAGAGAGAGAGAGAGAGAGAGAGAGAGAGAGAGAGAGAGAGAGAGAGAGAGAGAGAGAGAGAGAGAGAGAGAGAGAGAGAGAGAGAGAGAGAGAGAGAGAGAGAGAGAGAGAGAGAGAGAGAGAGAGAGAGAGAGAGAGAGAGAGAGAAGAGAGAGTGACGAATGTACTCCAAGGCCCTATGCCAACACTGAACTAATGATGCTAGAGCGCAACTGAAAACAGGAAAACAGGTGCAACCGCATTGGGAGCTCATGTAAATTGTGTAAGAAAACGCATAGAATGTATTCGAATGTTCAAGCTCACCATGTGTCACTGGGCATCAGTCTCATTGGCCAGTTGTTCCTGCGTGCTCCACCAACCTTAATACTACCTCGCTTATCGTGCATGCATAGAGTGTAACAAAATGTTGTGGTTGTTAAATGCTTAACATATAGTTAATAGCAACATTGGTATAGGTAACACATTTGAAATGGCCATATAAAGGCACTAACAGTGTAGACATGTAAGCTTTGAAGAAAAGGCTCAATGAGTATTGTACAGTATATGAATTATCATGTCTGTTTGTATAACCTGCAAACACACGAGGAAAATACCATTGTGGGCATATCCAAGGCCACTTCCCCTCCCTCCCCAGTGAAGCCTGCCAGATGAAAGGCAGAGGCCCGGGCTGCTCGGCCTCACCTCCCTCAATTCGGCTGGAGCGCCTCAAGCATTCACGTCCCCCCGCAGCTCCCATGGCCACGGCCCGCCACCTGAAATATTTACAACCCAGCAGTAAACCTCAGCCATAAACGCAGGCCAAAAGGTGCCCTTTCTAAGGCTCCACGACCCACCAGCTCACCCCAGGTTAATGGCCCCTGTAAAATGAGGACACCCAATATTATAGCAACACTGTAGGAACCCATTCATAATGACTTCTAACGAGGCACGAAACTTGGACAGCTCGCCCCTTGCCCTGAGACCCAACCTTGTGACCTATGATAACCGGCCAACAGGAAGGATGATGGTAACCATGTAGGTGCATTCCTCCTGTGTTGCATTAACCTGCAGAATAACCCATTGTAGGATTTACAGGGGAAGATAATATTGCAGTATTGAATGAATGTGGTGTGCGTGGCCTTAGGGCAGAAAGCCAAGGAAGACGTTCATCAATGACACTGGCCACGCCTGGCACAACAGCACTGCCCGGATGAGCCCAGCTGACCTGCCCGGCCCACGTTGGCAACCAGTGACGTCCACCAACCACGGCGTAACACATCACAGCTGCACCTATAGTTAGTCATCGCCACCCAATCCCCACAAACATGTGCCCCCATAGTGTGTAGGTTCTTATGACACATTTTGTAAATATATACGCCTGTCTTTGCTAATGTCGACAGAGCGCTCTCGGAGTTTGCAGAGTCCTTTGCATGCCCTATTTTTGACTTAGATAAACTCCCATTAAGCTCACCCACACTTTGTCTTAGCCTTATTCCCATCTTGGGAGAGTCCATTATTGTCTCTCATTGCGGGGAGGATCGTGCTATCAGGGGACGCTCGCCTTCAGTGGTGACCCCGACAGCGTGATTATTTTTTTTCCTTAAACATATCCCTACCGTCCCCTTTGGCACGAAAATCTCCAGTCGACAAGGGATACGCACGGTGCGCCAGCTCCAGTAGGCTGCCCGCGAACGGCAACCGGCACGCTTAGATGTGCGCACTCAACAGAGAGAGGGTACGGGATCCAGGTTGAAAAATCCCCTTTGAGTACCGCTCGCCGGAGCTGGGGCTGACCGTTGAGCGTACGGCAACACTGCCTGGACGGACCCAGTTCGGAGACTCTCGGTTCAAGACGGGCATGTGAGTATTAAGTGCGAGCGACCATAAAGGGAGCAGGGGAGGAAAACAGGACAGGGAACGAGGTTATTTAAAAAGGGACACTTTGGGAATACTAAGAACAAGTCTAGACTTTCTCTACTTTTTCTTTGCATATGGCCATTAGGATCAAGAGGTGAAAAGAGATAAAGAGACGGGAACCTAGCTCCGCAAGGGGGTAGAAGGCGGCGCCGCATAGTGCCATCTTGACTAGTACTGGGAATATATGAAGAAGTGGAAAAAAAAAAAGATAAAGGTGTCTGGTAAAAGGGAGACACGGTGAATACAATAGTAACTGCTATTCTTTCTATTCTTCTCTCTGGGTTTATGGGGGCAAAAAAATAGGATTAGTACCAAAAAATAAAAAAAAAGGGGATAACCTAAGTAAAAAGACGAGTTTATATCAAACTAAAAAGACGAATTTATATCAGATTAAAAAAGAAGGAGACAACTAGGAAGGGAGGAAAAGAATTACGAGTTGAACTGTAAATAGAGTGTTGTTTATTGGTGTGTATGCATCATGTGTGTCAGAACATATTTTGTTAATATGAACATATAAAAATGGTAAAATGTGTATAATTATGGTATGGTCATGGTAAGTGTGACCAGGAAAAGTTTTTTACGGGGATGAGCCCGATGCGGTAAACTGACTACTTTTTGAGTAAGTGTGCTGAAGATATCAGGAGTGTACAAAAGGTGGTTTGCTTTTGTATGTGCCCCTAAATTATACGGAGTAGAAGCTGTGCACGCCCACTCTCATATTGCCCAGGTGGCGGAAACACACAGGTCCCTACACGCAGAGATATATACATATATAGATATGTCTAGTAATATATATAGAGCAACTTCAAACCATGGGGCAGAAATATCCCTGGCCCATATTTGTAAGAATCTTCCTGGGTATGCTGAACGTATTAAGAAATATCACGATCAGTGGATTACAGAACTAAAGGGGGGGAAGGGTTACCCCAAATATGGCCAGAAGGAGGATCGTTTGACAAGAGTGTCCTGGATATGGTAGCCACATGCATTTGTTTAAAATACAAGGGGAAGCAGTTACATAATAGGAGAGAAATATTAGGTCTATTGAGATAGTTTGAAGAAGTACCCACTGCCAAAAAAAAGAGAGCTAAGTACTGATTTGCCATCCACCACTGATAATCCATTGTTGATACCTGAAGACAACGTGTCGCAAGAAGGGGGACCGCCAGTAGAGGTAACTAGATTGTACCCAATACTAAATAAGCCAGTGCCCGCAGAAGGATACAGTGACCCAACATAAGTGCCCCCAACAACAGTCACTACGACTCGAGGGCCAACGGGACCCCCACTGTATGAGAGCCATAGACAGCGCGACCAGGTGAGTACACCCACAGTAAATATAGAGAAACTAACAGAATACTTAGAGACTAGGCTCTCCGTAGCAAAAGATGAGCTCTCGAGGATAAAAAGCATATGCAAACAGAGTGGGGCTAACACTGCTTGGTCAGAGCTGACAACAAGAACACAGGGTCATGATAAAACGATTGAGGAAGGGTGGAAGAAGGGAGAGATACTGTTCAGAATACAAGAGGAGCCAACTCGAATAATTGAAGTAGAGGAAAGGGAGGAACATACTGACGATGAGTTTATGGCACGGGAGGTAGAGAGGAATTATTGTGCGATATAGAAGAGGACTCAAAGGAAGGTGAAAGATTAAGTATGGCGATGGGAGGAGGAAATGAGGGGTTGGATGGTGCATGCTCGGGAAGAACAATGGAAGAAGAATGGGCAGGACGACTGAGGAATAGGCTGGGGATAATGGCGTCACTAGGAAAGAAAGGAATGAAGGCAAGTACAGGTAAGGCAACAAAGGGGAAGTTACAACTCCCACTAATACACAGGGGAGGAGGGAGGCAAAAATTACATACCCTGGGCGCAGATGGACAAGGCCAATTTGATAAAGTTATTACCACCGCTATCAGGAGGGGCAAGCAAGTGGATATATGCATTTGAGAAGCATACAGCCGGGGTACCGCTAGCAATAGGTGATGTGAAGAGTTTGCTAGTATCGGTAGTTGGGGATCAAGCTGACAGAGTATGGGTAAAGGCTGGCTTCCCGGGAGTAACATTAGACTGCGATCGCCATGATGGTGCTTCTTTTAACACAGTACGTGCAAGGGTGTGAGACGCGTTAAGAGAAACATTTCCAGACACCCCAGATTTGCAGTCAGTAATGCAATGTACGATGAATGATGGAGAAGATGCTATGGATTACATTTTTCGGGTCCAGGAGATGTGGAGAGCGGAAACGGGCACGCCCTGGTATCAGTCAACCTCATTATTTTACTTCATAATAAAGAGAAGGCTCCCTAAAGAGGTACAAAAAACACTTGACAAAATTGCAGGTATTGAAGCGAAAGGATGGCCCGAAATACAGAGCATAATAGTTCACCACTGTAAGAGATTAAAGGAGAGGGAAAAGGAGATAGCGCAAAAAAGATTGGCAGACGAGGCAAAGTTAGTACAAACAAAACTGGTGAGGGTCGCTGCAGCAGTAGCTGCGCTCCCACACAGCAGGGAGGGAGAGGAGGAGGAGGGGCTGGTAGCAATACAGGGGAGGATGGCAACAAATTGGGCAGGAGCAAGACAACCACAGTGGAACGAGCAGGAGCAGACCGAAGGTCTGCAGTGGCAAGATTGGGCCCCTCGAGGGGGACGAGGTGGGTACAGGGGTCGCAGAGGGGGTGGACAAGGGTACGGGGGAAATGGAGGGAATGGATGGCAGGGTCCCAGAGGTGCACAGGGAAGTTGTTGGAATTGCGGGAGGTGGGGACACTTTTCCCGAGAATGCAGGAACAGGCCAAACAACGGATTTCAAGAGATGGAACAATATGGTAACCCCCACCCGGGAAGCCCATACGGTCTTCCAATGGGACGACAACAGAGGGAACAAGAACAGGGGTATGCAGAACAAAGACAAGCACATCATTATAGGAAACAGAATCACCCACAAAACAATGACAATATGCAATACACCCCAGGCAACACTTTCGCAACGAGTGCCAACGGAGCACCAGCCCCCGGGCCCCTATAGTGGTGTGTCAGTAGTTTCAGGGAATGTCTTCAGCCAGGGGGGGTGGGGGGGGGGGACAATGAGACAACCAGCATAGGACAGCCCACAGAGAAAACTCGCGTGTCCAGTTCTGTCTACCACCTATGATGCAGCGGAGATACCATTGGTGGGGGCACAGATAGGAGACAAGCAGTTCATATTTATAGTGGATTCAGGAGCCGAGAAATCATGCATCCGTGAAGGCTGGTTTCCATTATCTAACCGGAAGTTAGAGACGCAGGGGTTCTCTGGGGCTGTAATTGAAGTTCCTTACACAGAAGATTTGGATGTGACAGTGGGGGGTAAAACGGTAAAGACACCCTTACTTTATTATGTACAATCACCAATAAACCTGCTTGGAAGGGACCTTCTCAGCAAGCTCAATATGACAATATCGTTCACAGAGAGAGGGATAGTGTGCTCAACCCCAGGAATATGCCATTACGCGTAATGCTGGTGGTACATGCCCAAGCAACAGCACCAGAAATACACGGCATGCCAGTGGACGAAAGAATGTTTATTGAAGGATTGAAAACACTGGCCCAAGTAGTGCCCGAGCTAAAAAAGTTAGAGTGGAGGATACCAGCAGAATTCATCTTCCGCCCAATAGTAAGCCCAGACATAACACCAGGTTCAGTGGTATCGTTAGACCTGCATGCTGTGCAAGTATCAGCCAAAAGGATTGCAGTAATTGGGATGGACATAGACAGGTGTGAATGGCGCACTGTACTGTGCATCATTGCTGATATCGCCCTACGTGACTTGTCTGATGAGGATCTCTTTTCCAATTCAGAGAGTGATGGCGAGATAATAACGGAAATAGCAATACACTGACATTTTAATTCAAACAAGACAAGTGCGCGTACAGTTGATGGCAGTGGTGGGAGCACCACCGTCATTTTTTGATGATGACATGCGACTGGTGCCAAACGATTTGTGGACAACAGGCCCCCATGATGTAGGTTTGTTGCATGGAGTGACACCAGTAGTGATAAAACTAAAACCAGGGGCAATTGTGCCGCGAGTGAAGCAATACCCATTGTCCCGCGAAGCTGAGGAAGTGATAAAAGAGACAATAAGTGCATTTCTAGCACAGGGAATAATAATGCCCTCAAACTCCCCATGTAACACTTGTATCTATCCGATCAAAAAAGCAAAGGGAGGGGCATGGAGGATTATCCAAGATTTACACCCCCATAATGACGTCATACAAAAAGACTTTCCTTTGGTCCCGAGCCCTGCATCCATACTGTGCAGTATCCCGAAAACGGCATCACATTTCACAGTGGTGGATTTGAAAAATGCATTCTTCTCCATCCCCCTGGCAGAAGAAAGCAGATATTTGACAGCATTCGCACTGGGGGGGGGGGGGGGGGAGATACGAGCATTGCAGGTTACCTCAGGGATACTGCGAGAGTCCAAGCATATTGAACCGCATACTACACGAAGACCTGGGTAATCTAACAGTTGAAAGCACGATCATTCAGTACGTAGACGATTTGCTCGTCTGCGCACAGAGTGAAGAGATGTGCAGAAGAGACTCGGTTACCCTCTTGACACTGCTGGCCCATAAAGGGTACAAAGTGGACAAAGGGAAACGACAATACTGTCAGTCAGAAGTGCTGTACCTGGGGCAGCTGATATCAAAGGATGGGAAAAGGATAATACCTGACAGAGTGGAAGCAATAAGGTTAGTGAGAGAACCAACCACAGTGAAGGAGATGCAAACATTTCTAGGAATGTGTAACTATTGCAGAGCATGGATACTAGATTATGCAGCATACACCAGACCTTTGCTGCAAGCACTCAAAGAGGCCCAGCAAGAGAACAGGAAAATAGAGTGGTCAAAAGAAATGAGTGACTCATTTGGGTCACTAAAAGAGCTGATTTCGAGTGCTCCAGTATTCGCCAATCCTGATTATGAGCGCAAATTTTACCTGTTCTCACATTCCAAGGGGACTCTTATGACGGCTGTGCTGACACAAAAGACTTCCTTAGGACACAAACCATTGGCCTACTATAGCGGCACACTGGATGCAGTAATGCAAGGCCACTTCGCGTGCGAGCAGTCTCTCGCTGCCGCCGCGTTCGCTTTTGAGAAAAGTGCCACAATAGTAATGGGGTGCCCTGTCACATTGTGGAACACTCTGTGTTTGCAATACTGGAAAGATCAAAAAGTACACTGACTACACAGCGAGCAACCGCCTATGAGATAATAATGTCCAGCACCAACATTCATGTAGTGAGGTGGAGGACAGTAAACCCAGCAACATTCATTACAGAACCATGCACACTAGAGGACATGCAAGAACACAATTGTGCAACATACACAGGAGAAACGGGGGAGGGCACGGTGGTGTGTGAAAATTCCCTGAGCGAGGGAGAGGTGTACTTTGTAGATGGGTCAGCATCAATTGACATGGACACAGGAGAGAAACATGTGGGACTAGCAGTAGTGAGACTAGAAGAAGGTGAGTATGAAGTGTTAGTACAATATCGCCTTCCGTCCCATTTCTCAGCCCAAGCAGCAGAACTTATCGCCCTAATAGAAGCATTACATGCAGCAAAGGGATGTGCAGTGACAATATACACAGATTCAGCTTACATGATGATCACCGTACACGGACGTCTAGCCCGGTGGGGGCAGAGAGGGTTTTGAAGGGCGGATGGGACCCCAGTGCAACATGTCGAACTGTTGAAGGAATTGATTGAGGCCCTAAAAGGCCCAACAATGGTCGCAATAGTGAAATGCCAAGCACATACGAGTAACACCGATGTTGTGTCTTTGGGAAACGCGGCAGCAGACGCAGCTGCCAAGGAGGCCTCGTATTTCGAAAGACATGGAGCAGGTGAGTACCTATTGCAGCACCAAACAAGCGAAGAACTTCCAGAAGGATACAATGCCACACCCATATCACAAATACTAGAGCTGCAGGAAAGTGCAAGTAAAGAAGAAAAAGTATCGTGGGAAAAGAGGGGTTGCAGCCAATCGGCAACAGATCTATTGTGGCGCCAAAATAACTCAGGAAAAGTAGTAATGCCCATCAAACTGTTAGAGATAGCATTCCAGCAATTACACTTTCCAGCGCACAATGCTAAACAACACAATGCGGCAGAAATACAGGAAGATTGGTTCGTGCCATGTCTCCAGGAACACATATCCAGGTTGACAATGGAGTGCACGACTTGCCAAATATATAACTCTGGGATGACCCTACGGACACTCAGGGGGACAATTCCAAAACCAACCGGGCCCTTCAGAGAACTACATATTGATTATGCAGACATGGGGAGAGGTGTAATGGGGCACGCTACATGATAGTGGTTGTATGTCCATTCTCCAGGTGGGTGGAAGCTGGTCCATGTGCGCGACCCGATGCTAAGAGTGCTGCAAAGTTCCTAGTGAGAGAAGTGTTCCCACGCTGGGGAATATGCGACGTAATTCGCTCAGACAACGGCACCCATTTCGTAAACAAACTATTCAAAGAAGTGACTGCATTGTTAGGAAAAAAACAAACTTTGCTCGATTTATCATCCTCAAAGTAACGGCGTTGTCGAGAAGATGAACGGCCTGTTAAACAGAAGATTGTCCAAATTGTGTTTTTCGTTAAAGAAAAACTGGATCTACTGCTTACCCCTTACACTGTTTGAGCTGAGGAATCAGCCAAGCAAGGATCATCATCTGTCCCCGCACGAAATCGTAACAGGGAGACGGATGCACACAGCCCATTCCCCACTGCGCCAACACTCAGATGCACACAGAAGCGCCACGATATTAGGAGATGAATTCACAGATTATCTGAAGAAGCTAACTAGGGCAGCGCGTGCAATTTCAAGGCAGCTCTCACCACCATTTACAAGGGAAGAAGGGAACACAACGGCGTCCTTTGTGGAACAGGACACACAAGGACAATTAATGCCAGGAGAGTTCATTTATGTCCGGAGCTTTGTGCGCCGGTGGAATGCCCCAAGGTTCCATGGCCCATACGAGGTAGTGTTTTGTACACCCACAGCTGTAAAGGTGAAGGGACTCAGGTACTTGATACATTTGACAGACATGCGGAAGGCATATAATAGTGTGCAGGAAGAAGTGGATGGGGAGGCACAGACAACAGCAAACCAAAATAATGGATATGATGAATAAACATGAACTGATGAATGGAAGAATGTAACTGGTAAATTAAGCTGTTAACGAAACTATGCTATTACAGGTTATTGATCAAGATAAATGAGAAAATTAATGATGAAAAAAAAAAATAATTTTTATTGAAAATAACAGTGTCAAATATATGTATTTTCTGTTCCCTTCTCTGTGCACCTACACCCCAACCATCTCCCTTTCTATGACTTCCTGGTATATACAGTACCGACAAAAATGTTTACATGCACGTACTTAATGCACTTTTATATTTCAAACAGGAACTACCATGGCCCATGGCAACAAACGGGCAGCCCGCAACGAATAAATTGATTAGATGTAGAAATGATTTAGCTGAAAGGTGTAGATATTCGTATGAGTATGGATGGTCTGTATGCATTACTTTATTTTTTGGAATACTGTTTGGCTTGGCTACCTATTGGTTCATAGCGTTCAGATGAACGAGGGGGGAGGGAATAATGTAACAAATCAAACTACAACTGCGAATATTAAAGAAGGTGATTTTTTGGTATGGGACGGATCTAAACTTGTATGGGGATATAACATGAAACCGCCCAATGCAGCTACCTCGCCAAATGAAAGAATGCAGGATAAAATGCAGGATTGCACAACCTCCCCGCCAAATGTCTCCGATTACAATGCCCACAGTTTAAATGATCGCAACCTTTCTGTTATATCATGGCTGTACAACACCCCCACCAGCGTGCCCACACATGTAACCATCCGCACAATAGAGAACCTGATAGCATAGAGAAAGAGAATGAAGAGATGACAGTGAGATACAGAGCATTATATGATGAATGGGAAAAGGAGGGGCGGAGGGAAGAAAGGGGGGTCTAGACTGTTCCTTGCCGGTGAAGCCAGGAGATATCTCAGAAATAATAGGAGGAAAAGGGAGGTGGGAAGGAGAAAATACGACGAGTATTACGGGTTGGGACTGGACAAGATGGAAGACCCACGTCACCCCCACCAGACAAATAAATAGTATGCAGACATGAGTGCAACTGCAAAACAAACAAGAAATGAGAGTTGCTATGTCTGCTCCCTCATTCCCCATGCTTCAGGTACACCCAAAGTATTGCTACCAAAAGAGTTGCCTATTGTGGATGCCCAATGTCTCCATCATCTCACGTTGTGCAGAATTAAGAACACCTTCCAGGCATACGAGGTAACTTAAAATGTTGCAGAACGAGAAGACCTGTTACCCGAAAGCGGAAGGAGTGATATGTTTGGAAGAACCATTTTTTTATAATAAAAGGGACATTATTTTCAGAAAATAAGTGGAAAGATGAAGCAATAATGTGCAAAGCTGAGGCACTGCGAGGTGTGACACCAGAGAAACTGCAGTGGATAGAAAGAACATGTACACCAGTATGGAGAGAGCACATCTCAAAAGTGACCTGGGCGACTGCCATTGAAAAGCCATTCAAACTACAGAAAGAAATAGACTATGAACTGTGTTTCAAGGGAGACGGGAAAACTATCATGGGGTTAAACAAAAACTGCAACAAGACCCTTACAATCCCGGACATGAGAAAAGGGACAGCGGCCCTCATGGACACTTATTGGGTATGTGGCAACCAGGCATACCTGCACCTCCCACAATCCTGGAGTGGCACATGCTCATTGGCCACCCTACATTCTGCGCTAATGGTGATACCGGAGAGCCACATTGATGGGAGGAAGAAAATGCAAGAGACTCCTCAGAATAATGAGGCCCAACCAACTGCAGAATCACAATTATATGTCCTGTCTTCCGGCAACGAGGGGGAGATGCTGTCTCGGAGTAGACGATCATCGAACTACATATCAAAAGCATCCTCAGAACTACTGGCACAGATATCGATTATTTAGCTCTGCAGAGACTTTCTTCGCCTCACTCATCCCCAGCATCCAGCCACGGGCGAATGCAAAGTGGCTCCAAATCACACATTGGGAGCTGATCCAGCTGGCAAATGACACTGAAGAAGGATTTAACGTAATAAAGGTGGAGCTGAGAGCACTGCGGCTAATGACCATGCAAAATAGGTATGTCCTAGACCTATTAACAGCAATGGACGGAGGTGTTTGCCAAAAAATTGGAAGTGCCTGCTGCACTTTCGTACCTTCTGAAGATGCAGATAATGGTACCTTATCCCACCTGATCGAAGCAGTACATAACCTAGGAGAGAGGATGAAAACGGAGGGTGGAGCAGAAGCAAGCACATGGTTCGACAACCTCTTCTCCTGTGTCCCGTCATGGTTGGGAATGACTGTCAAATTGATGATGCCGGCAGTGGTGTTCCTCCTTTTTATTTTTTGTATGTGCCAGGTGGGTCTTCGATGTTGTGCAAACGCAGTGCCAAATGGTGCGATGATGGTGACAATGGGCAACACTCGCGGTGCAATACAAAATATGCATGAGGTGGAGGTGCAAACAGGAGAAGAAACACACCAAAATTCCAGATGGTGCCCATATACCACAGTGGGGATGTAGTAGACAGACTATGGCACACTACAATTAAAGAGCCCCATGAACTTGAATGGTATAAAGAGGTGTGGGTGGATCTGGAAGGGGACGGGGATTGTATATATATGACCTGTACACCAGACGAGTATGCTAGAAGGGGGGAAAAGCCTGCAAGGGGTATGTAGGGCATGGATGCCCATAAAAGGCACCCCCGCATGGGATGAGGCTGTAGCTGAAGAAGAACGCAAGAGGTTGAGGCAGTTACAGTATTCATTACTTAAGTAACGAAAGGGGGGAAATGTATGGGAGGATAGGTCCAAGAGACCCCCCCTCCCCTGCAGCCCCCCCCTCCCTTGTGGAGTCCATGGCTCATCGGGGGTCCCCCCTGCCACCAGGGCCCAGGTGGCGGATTCGCCACTGGCTGAAACATTGACCAAACGTGCTGTATTAAGCTAGGCCCTGGAAACCATTTTGTGAAACCAGAATGACATGAGCCCCTGTGCGCCGCAGCGCGGCCCCCACCCTTGGAGAGTTCTCACTTGTCCCTGGGCCGCAGCTCCATGGCAGATCTGCTGAGAGCCCGTTCCCACGAACAGACGGACATGAGCTAGTGCTAGAAACAAACACTGTAACATTCACCTTCCGCAGTGTATCACTGTCCTCAGTATGACCCGGCCAGCAGGGCCGGGGTGGAAAAGAACTGTAAAATGGTCCCCCCGACAAAAGTAGAGACCCCAAATACTAATATGCAAACTGCCTGTGATGAAACTCTTCTCTCCATGACCTTTTTGATAAAATACGTAAACTCCATGAAGATGGCAGAATATGTGTGTGTGTTCATGTGGCATTCTGGTTGGAATACCTATATCCCCGTAGTTATGCGCAAATGTAAGAAGTGTCCTGGGTTTTATGTTATATGTTTCCTTGAGAAGAATGTACTCCAAGGCCCTATGCCAACACTGAACTAATGATGCTAGAGCACAACTGAAAACAGGAAAACAGGTGCAACCGCATTGGGAGCTCATGTAAATTGTGTAAGAAAACGCATAGAATGTATTCAAATGTTCAAGCTCACCATGTGTCACTGCCATCAGTCTCATTGGCCAGTTGTTCCTGCGTGCTCCACCAACCTTAATACTACCTCGCTTATCGTGCATGCATAGAGTGTAAAAAAATGTCGTGGTTGTTAAATGCTTAACATATAGTTAACAATAGCAACATTGGTACAGGTAACACATTTGAAATGGCCATATAAAGGCACTAACAGTGTAGACATGTAAGCTTTGAAGAAAAAGCTCAATGAGTATTGTACAGTATATGAATTATCATGTCTTTTGTATAACCTGCAAAACAGACAAGGAAAATACCATTGTGGGCATATCCAAGGCCACTTCCCCTCCCTCCCCAGTGAAGCCTGTCAGATGAAAGGCAGAGGCCCGGGCTGCTCGGCCTCACCTCCCCCAATTCGGCTGGAGCCGCCTCAAGCATTCACGTCCCCCCGCAGCTCCCATGGCCACGGCCCGCCACCTGAAATATTTACAACCCAGCAGTAAACCTCGGCCATAAACGCAGGCCAAAAGGTGCCCTTTCTTAGGCTCCACGACCCACCAGCTCACCCAGGTTAATGGCCCCTGTAAAATTGGGACACCCAATATTATAGCAACACTGTAGGAACCCAATCATAATAACTTCTAACGAGGCACGAAAACTTGGACAGCTCACCCCTTGCCCTGAGACCCAACCTTGTGACCTATGATACCCGGCCAACAGGATGATGGTAACCAGGTATTGATGTATCACCAAAGGACCCCACTCTAGGTGCATTCCTCCTGTGTTGCATTAACCTGTAGAATAACCCATTGTAGGATTTACAGGGGAAGATAATATTGTGGTATTGAATGAATGCGGTGTGCGTGGCCTTAGGGCAGAAAGCCAAGAAAGACGTTCATCAATGACACTGGCCACGCCTGGCACAACAGCACCGCCCGGATGAGCCCAGCTGACCTGCCCGGCCCACGTTGGCAACCAGTGACGTCCACCAACCACGGCGTAACACATCACAGCTGCACCTATAGTCATCGCCACCCAATCCCCACGAACATGTGCCCCCTATAGTGTGTAGGTTCTTATGACGCATTTTGTAAATATATACGCCTGTCTTTGCTAATGTCAGACTGAGCGCTCTGAGTTTGCAGAGTCCTTTGCATGTCCTATTTTTGACTTAGATAAACTCTCATTAAGCTCACCCGCACTTTGTCTTAGCCTTATTCCCATCTTGGGAGAGTCCATTATTGGCTCTCATTGCGGGGAGGATCGTGCTATCAGGGGACGCTCGCCTTCATCACATAGGTAAGCATATCCTGGGATCCTTGTTGAAATTCGAGTAAAAGTTCTCGAGTGCTGTAAACCTGCTCTGGGCGATCAAAGATGGCCTTTAGCGCCTCCACAAAGCCATTATAATCATCCAGGAGGACGTCGCCTGTATTAACTAGGGGAGTTGCCCAGGTCAAGGCATTACCAGTGAGGTGTGAGATCATAAACCCCACCTTTGCTCTGGGAGTGGAGAAGTTGTAGGGCTTAAAAGTGAAGTGCACTAAACATGAATCGAGAAAGGCACGAAGGGTCTTTGAAGAACCATCATATTTATCCACTACTCCTCCCAATAACATGCTTTCCTTGGTTGCGGTGTCACGTGACAAGACCAGCTGTTTCAACGCAGCATTCTCAGCCTTAAGATTTTGGACTTCTGTTGTTAACTCCTGCATGCCTCGCATGAGGTCTTGAACTGCGGCCTCTGTTTCAGTAGCTGTATCAATTTGTTGGCGTCTCAATCTGTCACAAGTCTCTCCCCTTCTCACCTGTCTGTATTGTTTACTCGTGATCTTCGGAGGTGTCTTCTTTCACACAGTTCGGGATTTATATAAACCCGTGCATAGGTCCTCGGATTCCAGTGTGTGATTCGCCACCCAACTCCAGGATACGTTCAGATGTCTAGGACGGAGACCAGGTAATAACGAGGTTCGCACTCTGAGACCTGAATGCGATAGAAATCCAGGATATGCAGAGGTAAGGACAAGGGGGAGGAAGAAAGAAGAGGAATTCAGGGGACCTGGAACCAGGAATCAAAAGTAAGCGCTGAACGAGCTCTGGCAACACACGTCCGACTACTGCAAGCAATATCATTGAGACGCGCAGAGCCGCAGGGGCGTGTCTGCTTTGTAGAACGTAGAGCGTGTAACGCAGAGACTGGCACACAGCATCCCGCATTCAACGGCCATGTTGGGAGGACTACTGAATTCAGTCCCCTATGGGTCAGGGACCATGAAGTCCAGAAGGGACGCAAACGGCGGTTCATGACAGCTGATAAACACTGCTAGAGAAAGGCGGGGAAAGTAGTAGGAGTTGCTGAATGATTTACAGCCTTTGGGGGGTTTTCTGGGGATGATTGAAAGGGAACTCACTTTGTTCTCTCTCTCTGGAGACAGTGGCAGTGGAGGAAATCACTAATGCAGATGGTCTCAGGAATATAAATCCTACGGTAGAACATAGGGAGGTCCAGCTAGTAACTAAGACTGGGTCCCCTTTCCCTTGTTGTGCTAGTTGGGATTTGTCATCCAGGTGGCCGGGGCACAACCATCGCTATTGGTTCCAGACCCCGGGGGTGGACCAGTGCGGGAGGATCAACTGGGCGAGGGATCTCTGGGGAGTGGAAGTGGGACATCCGGAGCAGAGACGCTGTATTCGTTTTCCCCATTTCCCTATTGACCCTCCAGGTTCCATGTATTACCTAGGAATTCTACCCCCGTCCCTTTTCTACACACACTATGCTGCACGGACCAAACCCTCAAAAAGAAGACCGACACACAGCCAGTCTGGTTGGCATGGCCCAGTATCAGGGTCAGGCACTTGATCCCAATGACTCACACCTGAATCCTGTTGACTTTCCCCACTGGGATAAAAGGCGGAGCATGAGAGCACCCAGAGAGCAAGACGAGAGGGGCAATTGAAGCGAGCAAGACCAGCAGAACGGAAGGGCAGGAAATCCTGTGAATGGCGACGAAGCCATGGAAGCAGAGCCGACAAGACCAGGAGGCGAATGAAAGGCCAAGGTCCTACCAGCTGCAGGGTGAAGGTTGCTGCCGAATCCCAAAGGGGCAACTCCCTGCTACTGCAGAAGGTCACAGCAGTACCTACTTCATGTGCGGTGTGAGGACTTGGAAGGAGCCGTGCCACGCTAGGCCAAAAGCCTTGACTGAACAGAAGGTCTTGATAAACTATCAGCCGCTGCGTGAAATGGAAGACTGGCTTATGTTGATTAATGAAAAGGACATTAAAGTTTGACGTGCTCGTTGGGTTGTCGAGAAACTGCGAGCAAAAGCACATTGTAGAAAGAATGAAGAATGGCAAGATTGTACATGTGAGAGAAGCCGCGAAAGAAATCTGAAGCACTTGAGAGTGTAACAGAGAGGAGGCGAATAGTCAAAGTGGTCATATGAGAGTAAGGTCAAGGGTACAAGCCCTGCCTCGTACAGTCAAAAGTCGTTGACAGAAGGTGAAGTGAAGTATAAAAGCTAACCTAAGGAATTATTAGCCCTGTGAGGCTAACTAAGAACTGCAGATACCAGAAGCCCTTGGGAGAGGAGGCCGTTATAAACCTTGAACTGTATCCAGTATTGTGTGTTGCGCGTAGGACTGCAACCTTGAGAAAGAGAAGTCTGATGTGTTGAAAGTAAACGCACTTTCAACAATATAACAGAATGACCCAGCGAGGCGCGATCACCTATCGGAAGTCTCTGTATTGAACTGGCAAATACTTTGAAGTGAAAGCGTGAAAGATTTCAAAGTAACAAGTGGGATGCTAGCGGTTTGAAAGTTTGCGCCCGATTGAGGGAAGCCATAACTGCCTACAGAGGAAGGTCTGAGTCCGGAGGAGGGGGGATCTGAGTAAATCGGTGAAAGTGAACCAAATAAATAAGTTAAAAAATATATTAAGAGCAGCTGAGTGTTATAAGCTCATAGAACTGGTAAAGTTAACTGAACTGTGATTTGAAGGCTACAGTGAACCCGACAGAGGGGTGCCAAGTGAAAGCAAGGGAAGGTGAATCCCGCATTTTGATAAAGTGACTGAACAGTGGTGTAAAGATGGAAGGTGAACCCAGCAAAGGGGTATCATGAAAAAAACAGGGAAGAACGGAATCCTGCATGGTGAGAGCTTTGGAAAATTCGAGGGATCCTGCCTTTTCATGAGAAGCTGGTTCCTGATGCCAGACTCAAGGGGTGATCACAGCCATGCCATTGTTCCGCTTTGTCTCGTGATGTAACGTGGAGAAGGGGGTGCACTAGTAAAACAGTCCTGAACTACCGAAAACCCGTTTGGTCATTTCAGTTTGCACTACACTCTTATTATACATGTCAGTGTCCCACACCCTTTTGTTGTACAGAGTAAGGATTTGGCAATAGGTTTATTAGTATAGGCAATTTTGTTTGGACACAACACCACCAGGACAACGTTTTTTGGTTTACTTTGATGGTCGTAACTTGCTCCCATCTTAGATTAGGCGTTTTTTTCACCCATATACTGTTCAATAAACAAACACCCTTGGATTGTACTTCTGATAACCATGCCTTCCTTACATAGTCCAGTTTGTATCCCCTCCTCAAAAAGTGTAATTTAACAATCTGCCCTCTGTGATGAATTTAGCAATGTCATCACTGCCTCCTGGGGAAAAAAACTCTCCCAATATGGCATGGGAAAGGCAACTGCTACCTGATCCTGACCCTGGGGCTGTCTGATGGAGGACCATATGAGCGGCAGGGGTAACAATCCTCATGGGAGGGATGTGGACTTGCTAGCTGGAACATGGTATCCCCCTTTCTACTGAGAATATGACACCAACACCTTAATTTCCCAGTCCTGTATGACATACTGTAATATAAAACCAGAACATCAAGTCCGGACAAGACTCTTTCATACCCTTGTAGTATAATGACTGAGATTAAGAAGAGCACTAGAGCAATGCAGAGCGCTGAAGCCGGGAAGACAAAGGAGCTTTGTTGTTGGAAGGATCTGATTGGTGCCGGGACGTTTAAAAACAATCAAGAAACATGGAGAACCACTACTCCCGACGTGGATCAAGAAACCGAGGAGAAGCAAGTTGCTGCGGGGACCAAGGAAGCTCCTGGAGGCGCCGTCACGAGAGGCTCGGGAAGCAGAGGTTTCCCCGTGCAGAGCCAAGACCAGAGGAAGTGTGGAACAAAGGCCGAGGCATCGGGGGTCCAGAGAGTCGATGAGACGCCTGCAAGAAGAGGAAGCAAGCCACTGGAAGAATTGCAGACCACGAACAACGTTGAAGCAGCCAGGTGAGACCATACCAACTAACAAATCGGGTCCAGAGCATTGTGCTCTGTTTCCCAATGCTTGTCCCGCCTGGCTGTCGCCATTAAAATAGAAAAGGGCCTAGGTGCCTTTTCGGATGACGGCAGCCATTTTGGAACATCTTTTCCATGGCTGCCGTCAGCCGAAAAGGGGCGCTCAGGCCTGCCACTGCTCATGCTGGCGGGCCGTTAAACCTCCATGTCCACCCCCCAGCCGGTGTATGAAAGCTGTATTTTTTTTACCAAGAGAAGAAGGGTAACCTCTTGGTACTGTGAACATTGCGACCAGGGGAAAGGCGGTATGCCCCGAGGAATAAGAAACTAAGAAAAGGCACCCTTTTGGTACTGTGAACATTGCAACCAAGTAAAGGGAGGCATTGCCTCTGGTATTGTTGGAAAGTCTCTGAGGTGCCAAGAGAAGAGAAATCATTTCTTGGCACTGTGAATTGCAAAAGTGAGAAAGATCAAGCGAAGAACCAAACCCTTTGAAACTGAACTGTAAAGCTCCTGAGAAACTGAGGGGAAGGGAGTTTGGCATGCAAGGGTCAGGTTAGGATTCGGACACAAGATAGAGAACTTTACTATGGACATTCTGACACAGACACCCTTTAGTTTCATTGAGGCAGGGAAACCTCTCAGAGTTAGGGCGAGACAGGACTGCCTCAAACCCTCTTTTTACTTTCATAAATGTCTTTGTGAAGCAGCACAATGCCCATGTCAGAGTCTTACTTCTGGTTCCTTAACCCTCCCAATTAGTTCCAGATTTGTGTAACCTCTTGCTGTACAGTGCTGCGGTGCTTCACTAGGTTTGCTCTACAGAAACATGTACATATTTCTGCTTGGATTCATCTTGCAATAAAATATTACAGAAAGAACAACATGAAAGCGCCTTCAAGCACTGAATCCCCAGGGGAGGTAAATGCATTTATTTTTAATATACTAACTTAAGGGGTAACTGGAATCATTTGAAATTAAGATTTAATGGGCCTCATCACGAGTTGGGATGTATCGTAATAGCCTTAGCACCGTAATTGCCTTAGCACCCACCGGTCCGGCTGTATTACCGCCGGATCACGGATTGGGCGCTAGTGGTAAATCCCCATTCCCCATTGGGTCTATTGAATGCAATGGGGCATTTTCAGCGCTAATACAGCCGGTGGCAATACTGCAGAAAACATAGGATTTTCACCTGCAGATAAAAGCTGGAGGTAAAACAGCCCATTTACCACCCAACTCATGATAGGGCCAGCCCTTAAATGCAGCGGTAATACCGTTACCGCCGGATTTAAGGGCTACAGCCCAACTCGTGAGGACGCCCTCAATGTGTTTGTACACACATGTAGAAAATGCGGGGGGGGGGCGTGGCTTGGCGCCGATGGCGAGCGGTAGCTGATCTGCCGAGCTCCGGCCGAGACGCCGTTTCCTGATCCTTTTCTCCGGCTCATGTGAAGCTCCAGCCCTCAGAGAAGAACGTGCTGTTGTGGGAAGCGGACCTGCATCTGAACCACCATCGGGCCCACTGAATCGGACCTCCTAGACACCACCGTAGCCCTAAGACGGCTCTCCCCCCCTCCGCTCCGATTGAATCCAAGATGGCGCCTCGCATCGCATAGCGGAGCCTCTGAGGGGAACCCCTCCCCCAACGGACTCCCAGGCCTGGAGGGGTGAAGCGGAAGCACGACAAGAAGAACGACCCCCCGGGGGCCGCCCAACCGGCTCCAACACAAAGCCTGCAGCCCGGACGCCCTCCCACCGCACAGCGCGGGGCCCCCCCGGGCCGGATCACATGCGCTGAGGAAGCGCACCACGCGGGCCCCGCCATAGTTACGCACGGCCCACTGAGGTGAACCAAGCTCCGAGACGGTGGACGCCTCCGCGGATGGGCGATCGTGGACAAGGACACATCGACAAACCCAATCCCGAGTCGCAACCGACTGCACTGTGGCTCATCTCACCGGGACGGTGCCAGATCTGATCCCGGCAAGGATCGCCCAGCACCCGATGCACAGAAGGAGAAGACAGACCTGACGAGGGCCACTCCACCGATCCGGCCCCACAAGACAAGGTGCGCGAGACCTCGCAACACCTGAGAAAGGGGCTCCCGCTTATCCCTATTCTTCTGATATCCACCTCGGGGGGCCGCACGGCCAGGTCCGGGGGCTGGCAAAATACCGTCTACGGCCCAAAGCCCAGCATAGGAAGAGTGCCTCGCTAGCAACCCCGTAAGATACCTAGCTTTTGAGGCCCAGGACATCCACAACCATCACCTCAAGATGGCCGCCAAGAACAAAACTAGAGCCGCCACCATGGACTCTTTCGTTTCCACCAAGGTGAAGACCCCCACTCAAGCCAGGGCCAGTCCCTCTGAAGTCGCCCAGACGAGCGAAGGGGTGGCCGCCGACAATCACTCTCAGATACTTGAAGCCATAGCTTCACTAAAAACGCACATAGACGCCAAGATCGACAAATTCAAAATAGACATCCAACTAATTCGCCAGGACGCTCGCAACTTAGCTGAGAGGGTAACGACTGTTGAACAATCAACAGAGGAAACATCTGCGGCCACCACAGCTATAAAGTCAGAAGTCGCCCTCCTGAGGAGGAAAGTCGCCTTCCTGGAGGAGTGGGCGGAAGAGGCCGAAGGCCGGGCCAGACGGGGCAACATTAGGATCCTAGGTGTCCCGGAGGGGAACGAAGGGGCAAACACCACATCCTTCGTCGAAACCCTTCTGCTGCAAGAAATTGGGGCCGGCAAATTGACGCAGGGATTCTCGGTCGAAAGGGCCCACAGGTCCCTCCAGAGCCCCCCCCCCCCCGGGATCGCACCCTAGACCAATAATTGCTAAGATACTGAACTTTCAGGACAGAGAAACTATCTTAAGGAGATCCAGGGAGGGTGGCCCCATCGAAAGAGGGGACTCCAAAATCTCCATTTACCCGGACTACTACGCAGAAGGTGCAAAGAGAGAGAAATTCATTTGTCCCGATAAAAGCTAGGCTCTGCCAACTGAACCTAAAATACAGACTACTATACCCATCACGCCTCAGGGTCATCTATAAGGAGAGAGTGGTATTCCTCGACAATCCAGACGCAGCCAACATGTGGCTAGAAGATAATAACCTGGCCGATGGCAAGGACAACTCACGGAATGAGGCCTAACCCCCTCGGATCTCACAAGTGACCCCCAAGCAACAGTAAGAACCAGCAAATACGACGCCGGAACACAGAAGGTAATCCAACTTCAGTTTATCATATGGAAACGGCCTCGCTCGGCTCCGCCGCCAGGCCCTTGCCCCGCCCCCAGCGTAGAATCCAGTCGGTCCACGCACCCACCTGACCCAGCTCGCGCCCGACTCCCGGATGGGCTTCGACGGCTCGAGAGCGCCTGAGCACCGCGACAATGTTGTAGTCGCTGGGCGCACCAGTTTGAGTTTTGTTATTAGTTTCACTAGTTGTACAGTCTTCATGTTTCTCTCGCCAACAAAGACCGGGATGGGCCCGAGACTTGACCCGGGAGATCGGGAGCCAGTGGTATCTCCCTCGCAACCTGCTCACTGCAGACTAAAGCAGAGCCAAACCCTAGGGACGGAGTCCCGTGCCAGACCCGAAACTCAGACCCGATGGCGGCACAGCTTACTGTGATGACATGGAATGTGAGGGGTATGGGC
The DNA here is from genome assembly GCF_040938575.1 of Ambystoma mexicanum. Classification (NCBI taxonomy): domain Eukaryota; kingdom Metazoa; phylum Chordata; class Amphibia; order Caudata; family Ambystomatidae; genus Ambystoma; species Ambystoma mexicanum. Next base: position 1,558,066,849 of record NC_090931.1, read on the forward strand.
TCATACCTCAGACGTAATCGCATACAGTCCTATCTCAAAAGGAAGAAAGTCTCGATTGCACTGCTTCAAGAAACCCACCTCACGACGGAGGCCATGTCCAAGATTGTAGACTGATGGGCTGGGACTGTGAGAGGGTCCCCCTACTCCAAATACACGAGAGGGGTGCTAATATGGATAAGCCTGGATGTGCCCTTCCAGATGGAGGGGTGTGAGCTAGACAAAGAAGGGAGATATGTAGTGATTTGGGGCACAATGAAACAGACCCCGGTTTGCCTGGTCAACTCATACTTCCCACATCACAGGATACCGGCGTACCTCACCACAATGATCGCAAAGCTGACTCAGCACCTTTATATGGGGAGGCGACTTCAACTGTGTCGCTGACTCAAGCACGGACAGATCGCTGCCTCCTCCCCACCCGAGCAACCTCGCACCCCGGGCCCTGAAGGAAACTCTGGAGCAGCTCAACCTGGTGGACATCTGGAGGGAACACCACCCAGTCGAGAGGACCTAATCCCACTACTCAGCTCCGCACAGAGTCCATACAAGAATTGACTATCTGTTCATCAACAAGGAGCTCGCCCCACGAGCCGCAGCCACAGAATATCTGGGGAGAACGATCTCCGACCATTCCCCACTAACCATGCTATGGCAACTGAAGGGACCCAGACCCCTGATCCCTATGTGGAGGATGCCGACTGCGGCACTTGAAGAACCTGAGTTCAGGGAAGACCTCGCCGGAAAACTGGAAGATTACCTGGAAATCAACATGGGGTCGGTATCCTCCTGGAGCACATTATGGGAAGCTATGAAGGTGGTGACCAGAGGAGAAATTATATCGAGAGCCGGCGGAATTCGTAGGCAATTAAAGACAACACTCGAAGCACAAGAAGCAGAGATCTCCCGACTAGAGTCTGCCCACGACAACTCCACAGAGGCCGAGAAAAAATTGAAGGAAGCTCGGGCAGAATGTCAACAAGCTTGGGAAAGACTGGAGAAATTCGATTTCACCACACACACCATCAGATCCCACAAGGAATCGGACAAACCAGGGAGATTACTGGCCTGGCTCTGCAAGCGAGAACACCCCAAACACCTCCCATTGGAGATACGGGACACCGATGGGACATCCCACACGACACAGCTGGGGATCAACAACGCATTTGCCAGATTCTACACCAAATTGTATGCCCACGAGGCACAAATTCCTACGAAAGACATTATAGAAACACTTGAGGAGATAGAACTCCCCCGAATTTCAGCCGAGCAGAGAGAGGAACTGGAGAGGGAGATCACTCTTGAGGACGTGCAAGGGGCAATCAGGTCCCTCTCTAACAGCAAAGCCCCCAGCAGCGACGGCCTCCCACCTGAGTTCTACAAAACGTACGAGCCCATCCTCACCCCAGTTCTTCACGAAGTCTACCAGGAGGCATACACGAACGGGGTCCTCCCCAACACCATGAAAGAGACCATAATCGTTCCCATGCTCAAGCCACACAAATCACCCACCGACTGAGTCCTATCGCCCTCTGGCCATGCTAAACTATGATGCTAAGATTCTCACATCCATATTGGCTGGCAAACTGGCCAGAGTGGTGGGATCCATCGTCCATGAGGACCAGAACGGATTTGTGCCTGGGCGCAACACCACAGCTAACCTTAGGAGGCTACAACATGTAATGGCCGAAACATACGAAAGAGATGAAGACCTGGCGGTGTTGTCGCTCGACGCCATCAAGGCCTTCGACTCCATATATTGGGAATGGATCAGGGAGGTCTTGAGGAGATTCGGCTTCGGAGGGGGCTTCATCAGGTGGATCGAGGTCCTCTATAATTCCCCAATGGCAAGAGTGAAAACTGGAAGAATGGTATCAGCAGCCTGGGAAATACAAAGGGGAACGAGACAGGGGTGCCCGCTATCGCCCATGCTGTACATACTGGGCCTGGAGCCGATCGCATTATACTTAAGGCAGCAGCTCTTCGACGCTGGCATCAAGGTGGGCAATGTACACCACATAATATCTCTATACGCGGACAACGTTCACCTATATCTAAGAAACACTGAGGTCAACGCACCAACAGCACTGGAGGTGCTTGACAACTATGCGAAGTACTCGGGGATCAGATTCAGCGGAAGTAAGTGCTCTGCATTCCCCCTGGCGGGCCTACGCAGCATCTCAGAAAGCGATCTCCCAGTACTAGGAATAGGGTGGCAACTGGTCAAGTTCCGGTACCTAGGGATCAACGTGAGCCACACCCCGCTACTCACGCATGAACATAACACTGAGGTCGCCACCACGAGTCTTAGACGCTCTATAAAATTCTGGTCCAAGCTCCCATTGGCCATGGTAGGCAGAGCAGCGATAGTCAAGATGATCATACTCCCCCGATTCCTATACTTCTTCGTCAATATTTGCCACTATGTCCGACCGCCCTTCTTCAAGAAACTGGAGGCAATCATCAAGGACTTCCTGTGGGGTCCTCACAGGCACAAACTGTCGCTATCCGTCCTTTCCCTACTACATAAAGAGGGAGGAATAAAGCTACCAGATCTCCAGTTATACTACCTGGCTGCCCAGTTTAGCCACATAACGAAATGGCTCTCGGACGAACCTTCAGCTGAAACGGAACTACTGAGGCAATCCTCGAACAATGTGATCCCCAAGGAAACCCTATGGCACCTCACACGGCAATCCCCGGTCACCTTACAAGTGATTGACCTAGGTAGAAGGATATGGGCCAGGTCCTGCTACATCAGGCGAGTGAAACACCCGTACTCTCCGGATAACCCTATCTTGGCAGATACCTGCCGAACGGAAGCAGGCCTCTCCACAGCAAGGAGGTGGGAAGAAGCCGGCATATAAACATGGGGTGACATGTAGGAGGACGGGGAATTCAGGGACTTTGAATCTCTAAAGGCCACTGAAGGAATACCCCCAGGCCAGTTTCTCTGGTACCACCGCCTCAAGCAAACTGCCAAGAAACAATGGAACGGTTGGCCGGAGGAGCCCTCCCCTGACCCTTTACTACAAGAAATGCACGACCTCACAGATGGCTGGAAACCAGTCTCCAGGCTCTATAACAGACTATGCGATAAACCCAACCCTAAAGGCGAAGCTCTGAGGGCGAGATGGGAAGCAGACCTCGAGACCCCGATCACGGATAAAGAATGGGAAAGAGTGTTAATATTTCCCAAAAAAGTGTCTAGGAATGCTATATTCGGCCAGATTCAGTTGAACGTCCTGCACAGGACATACATGACCCCACATAGGATCGCCTCCTTCAACAAGTCATCCTCCCCATCATGCCCATGGTGTGGGAATGATAAGGCGGACATGGTCCACATGTTTTGGACTTGCACTAGGGCGATGACACTATGGTCTAAAGCCAAACAGACTTGCATGGATGCCGGAATGACGAGGTATGAATGGACTCCCGGCGAGTGCCTACTGGGGAAGTACCCCAGACCTAGCAAGTTCAAACATGCTGTTAGGTTAATGGACATCTCATGTATCCTGGCTAAGAGAACAATTGCGATGGCTTGGAAGACGCCATCGGGCCCCAGGCATGAACGCTGGCTCAAAGAGATGGACGGTAGCCGAAACCAGAGCCTGGCAAGAAGGAATCACGTCAAGCGGCGAAACAGAGAGCGGCACCTTGGAATCCTGGAAGGCCCTCCTCAGAGACATACGCTTCAGCGCCAACTACAAGCCCCCCTGAAATCCCATAGCATCATACTGACACTAACTCCCTGCTCCTAGCCCGAACGGACAGCCCCTGTATGCGACCCCCCCTGCTTCCTGAAACTCTGGGTCTCTGGTCTTGACCCATCCATCCACCGAAAAGTTTGCTACCACATGAAGACTGTTGTTGTTTTGTCTGTTCCTTCCCTCTTCCCTGTTCCCTGTTCCCCCCTTCACCATTTCCTCCCTTGTTGAATCACTGCTTAATTTCATGTTGTATTGCACGTATTTCCTCACCAAAAAAATCAATAAAATATGTTTTAAAAAAAAAAAATGTAGAAAATGCACGCTGCAAAAGAAACAAATAGCGCCCGCACCACCGAGCACCCTGGTCATGAAAGCAGAGGACAGCACACTCACCTGATGGGGGCGCTGTTGGACCAGTGCTTTCCTGTTTCTCATCTTGATTGTCCAGCTGTGAGTTCAGGGTCACTGTCAGCTGATACACCCCCACTCTATAAACAGCTAAGCAAACAAGCAGCCCTGGAACAGCACAGCTAGGAAAAGGTCCCAGGCAAAGCTACTTCCCTATGTGCAGGACACAGGGGAAAACAGCCCAGAGTCCGCGAACATCAGCATGAAAGGCCCCAAGGAACAACCGGTAAAATCAGCACAGGCAGCAAAGGGCCGAAGGGACACCCCGTAAAATCAGCACAACCAGGAAAAGGCCCAAGGACACCCCGTAAAATCAGCACAGCCGGAAAGGGCCCAAGGGACACCCCGTAAAATCAGCACAGCCAGGAAAAGGCCCAGGGACACCCCGTAAAATCAGCACAGCCAGGAAAGGGCCCAAGGGACACCCTGTAAAATCAGCACAGCCAGGAAAGGGCCCAAGGGACACCCTGTAAAATCAGCACAGCCAGGAAAGGGCCCAGGGCACACCCTGTAAAATCAGCACAGCCAGGAAAGGGCCCAAGGGACACCCCGTAAAATCAGCACAGCCAGGAAAGGGCCCAAGGGACACCCCGTAAAATCAGCACAAGCCAGGAAAGGGCCCAAGGGACACCCTGTAAAATCAGCACAGCCAGGAAAGGGCCCAGGGCACACCCCATAAAATCAGCACAGCCAGGAAAGGGCCCAGGGCATACCCTGTAAAATCAGCACAGCCAGGAAAGGGCCCAAGGGACACCCTGTAAAATCAGCACAGCCAGGAAAGGGCCCAACTGACTCCCTGTAAAATCAGCACAGCCAGGAAAGGGCCCCAACGGACTCCCTGTAAAATCAGCACAGACAGGAAAGGGCCAAAGGGACACCCCATAAAATCAGCACAGCCAGGAAAGGGCCCAACGGACTCCCTGTAAAATCAGCACAGCCAGGAAAGGGCCCAACGGACTCCCTGTAAAATCAGCACAGCCAGGAAAGGGCCCAAGGGACACCCCATAAAATCAGCACAGCCAGGAAAGGGCCCAACGGACTCCCTGTAAAATCAGCACAGACAGGAAAGGGCCCAAGGGACACCCCATAAAATCAGCACAGCCAGGAAAGGGCCCAACGGACTCCCTGTAAAATCAGCACAGCCAGGAAAGGGCCCAAGGGACACACTATAAAATCAACGCAGCCAGGAAAGGGCCGCCACACAAAGCTACTTCCCTATGAGCAGGACACAGGGGGGGGAATAGCCCAGAATCCACGAATATCAGCATGGAAGGCCCCCAGGAACACCCCTGATAATTAGCACAGATAATAAACAGCACAACCCAAGGAACCTCATGCACAGCCTTCCCTGGAAAGCAGGAAGCGCCAGACGCAGAGCTCCCCACTCCGCATACACTCCTTGTCCTTGTAGTGCTCGAGGGGGGGGTCTTCTGGGAGCTGTGGAGCCGGACCTTTGTTTAACTCCGCGTCAGATCCGCTTTGACGCCGATTGCGCGACCTCCCAGAAGTGGCCTGTATCTAGAACGCATGCGCAGAGTGAGGCGCCGCTCTGACAGACTGCGCGACCTCCCAGCAGTGACACGGATCCAGGACGCACGCGCAGAGTGAGGTTCTGCTCTGACAGTGACTACGTGCCCTCCTAGCAGGGATACCATCTTTGGCGCATGCGCACGGCTAGGCGCCGTATTGACGGGCTCCGTGATCTCCAAGCAGTGACACCAATCTGCTGCGCATGCTCACGGTGATGCGCGTACGCAGGGTGAGCTGTTGATGTCGACTGCGCATGCTCAGTAGTCCGGGTAGCGCTTCTCGGCGCAGAATCGCCAGGAGCTCTTACAAAAGGTTACAACCCCCATCTGTGTGCTCTGAGGAAGTTCTGCTGCTTTCATGCATCACTAAATCGTACACCCGCATCACTGAGCTCTTAATTAAAGTTAACATATTTTGGGGGAGTCCTTTCTGAGTCATTTGAATTAAAGATTTGACAAAACTCTGGAAAATGTTGCAAAACTAAAGCATACATAAATAATCACACTTTCCAATGTCACCTAACTCCAATTAAGTCATTACAATCATATGATGCATAAATATCATACTCTTTCATTAAAGAAGAGGGTGGATGTTCCACTGCTGCTACAGTGACATATCGCTGTGACCTCTCAGTAATACAAAGGAACCGCTGCGCCAGATTATCTGTGACATTCTCACAGTAAAACAAAGGAACCGCCGTGCCAGATTAGCTGTGGCCTTCTTGCAGTAATACCAAGCAACCGCTGCGCCAGGTTAGCTGTGACTTTATAGCAGTAATACAAAGGAACCGCTGCGCCAGATTAGCTGTGACCTTCTCGCAGTAATACCAAGCAACTGCTGCGCCAGATTAGCTCTGACCTTCTTGCAGTAATACAAAGGAACCGCCATGCGAGATTAGCTGTGACCTTCTCACAGTAATACCAAGGAACCGCGGCGCCAGATTAGCTGTGACCTTCTCACAGTAATACCAAGGAACCACTGCGCCAGATTTGCTGTGACCTTCTCACAGTAATATCAAGGAACCGCAGCGCCAAATTAGCTGTGACCTTCTCGCACTAATACAAAGGAACCGCCTTGCCAGATTAGCTGTGACCTTCTCGCACTCATACCAAGGAACCGCCGTGCCAGATTAGCTGTGACCTTCTCACAGTAATACCAAGGAACCGCTGCGCCAGATTAGCTGTGAGCTTCTTGCAGTAATACCAAGGAACCGCTGCGCCTAGATTAGCTGAGACCTTCTCGCAGTAATACAAAAGAACTGCTACGCCAGATTAGCTGTGACCTTTTTGCAGTCATACCAAGGAACCGCTGTGCCAGATTAGCTGTGACCTTCTCGCAGTAATGCAAAGGAACTGCTCCGCCAGATTAACTGTGACCTTCTTGCAGTAATACAAAGGAACCGCTGTGCCAGATTATCTGTGACCTTCTCGCAGTAATACAAAAAGGAACCGCCGCGCCAGATTAGCTGTGACCTTCTTGCAGTAATACCAAGGAACCACTGCGCCAGATTAGCTGAGACCTTCTCGCAGTAATTCAAAGGAACTGCTGCGCCTGATTAGCTGTGACCTTCTCGCAGTCATACCAAGGAACCGCCGCGCCAGATTAGATGTGACCTTCTCGCAGTAATACAAAGGAACCGCCGCGCCAGATTAGCTGTGACCTCCTTACAGTAATACCAAGCAACCGCCGCGCCAGATTAGCTGTGACCTTCTCGCAGTAATACAAAGGAACCGCCGTGCCAGAATACCTGTGACCTTCTCGCAGTAATACCAAGCAAACGCCGCACCAGATTAGCTGTGACTTCATCGCAGTAATACAAAGGAACCGCTGCACCAGATCAGCTGAGACCTTCTCACAGTAATACAAAGGAACTGCTGCGCCAGATTAGCTGTGACCTTCTCGCAGTCATACCAAGGAACCGCTGCGCCAGATTAGCTGTGACCTTCTCGCAGTAAAACAAAGGAACCGCCTTGCCAGATTAGCTATGACCTTCTCGCACTAATACCAAGGAACCACCGTGCCAGATTAGCTGTGGCCTTCTCGCAGTAATACCAAGCAACCGCCGCGCCAGGTTAGCTGTGACTTTATCGCAGTAATACAAAGGAACCGCCGCGCCAGATTAGCTGTGACCTTCTCGCAGTAATACCAAGCAACCGCTGCGCCAGATTAGCTGTGACCTTCTCGCAGTAATACCAAGGAACCGCTGCGCCAGATTAGCTGACACCTTCTCGCAGTAATACAAAGGAACTGCTGCGCCCGATTAGCTGTGACCTTCTCGCAGTCATACCAAGGAACCGCCGCGCCAGATTATTTGTGACCTTCTCGCAGTAATACAAAGGAACCGCCGCGCCAGATTAGCTGTGACCTCCTTGCAGTAATACCAAGCAACCGCAGCACCAGATTAGCTGTGACCTTCTCGCAGTAATACAAAGGAACCGCCGTGCCAGAATACCTGTGACCTTCTCGCAGTAATAACAAGCAACCGCCGTGCCATATTAGCAGTGACTTTATCGCAGTAATACAAAGGAACCGCCACGCCAGATTAGCTGTGACCTTCTCGCAGTAATACCAAGGAACCGCTGTGCCAGAATAGCTATGACCTTGCAGTAGTGCAAAGGAACCGCCGTGCCAGATTAGCTGTGACCTTCTCGCAGTAATATCAAGGAACCACTGCGCCAGATTAGCTGTGACCTTCTCACAGTAATACCAAGGAACCACTGCGCCAGATTAGCTATGACCTTCTCGCAGTAATACCAAGGAACTGGCGCGCCAGATTAGCTGTGACCTTCTCGCACTAATACAAAGGAACCGCCTTGCCAGATTAGCTGTGACCTTCTCGCACTAATACCAAGGAACAGCCGTGCCAGATTAGCTGTGACCTTCTCACAGTAATACTAAGGAACCACTGCGCCAGATTAGCTGTAACCTTCTTGCAGTCATACCAAGGAACCGCTGCGCCAGATCAGATGAGACCTTCTCGCAGTAATACAAAGGAACTGCTGCGCCGGATTAGCTGTGACCTTCTTGCAGTCATACCAAGGAACCGCTGCGCCAGATTAGCTGTGACCTTCTCGCAGTAAAACAAAGGAACCGCGTTGCCAGATTAGCTATGACCTTCTCGCACTAATACCAAGGAACCACCGTGCCAGATTAGCTGTGGCCTTCTCGCAGTAATACCAAGCAACCGCCGCGCCAGGTTAGCTGTGACTTTATCGCAGTAATACAAAGGAACCGCCGCGCCAGATTAGCTGTGACCTCCTTCCAGTAATACCAAGCAACCGCAGCGCCAGATTAGCTGTGACCTTCTCGCAGTAATACAAAGGAACCGCCGTGCCAGAATACCTGTGACCTTCTCGCAGTAATACCAAGCAAACGCCGCACCAGATTAGCTGTGACCTTATCGCAGTAATACAAGGGAACCGCTGCGCCAGATCAGCTGAGACCTTCTCACAGTAATACAAAGGAACTGCTGCGCCAGATTAGCTGTGACCTTCTCGCAGTCATACCAAGGAACCGCTGCACCAGATTAGCTGTGACCTTCTCGCAGTAAAACAAAAGAACCGCGTTGCCAGATTAGCTATGACCTTCTCGCACTAATACCAAGGAACCACCGTGCCAGATTAGCTGTGGCCTTCTCGCAGTAATACCAAGCAACCGCAGCGCCAGGTTAGCTGTGACTTTATCGCAGTAATACAAATGAACCGCCGCGCCAGATTAGCTGCGACCTTCTCGCAGTAATACCAAGCAACCGCTGCGCCAGATTAGCTGTGACTTTCTCGCAGTAATACCAAGGAACCGCTGCGCCAGATTAGCTGAGACCTTCACGCAGTAATACAAAGGAACTGCTGCGCCCGATTAGCTGTGACCTTCTCGCAGTCATACCAAGGAACCGCCGCCCCAGATTAGATGTGACCTTCTCCCAGTAATACAAAGGAACTTCCGCGCCAGATTAGCTGTGACCTCCTTGCAGTAATACCAAGCAACCGCCGCGCCAGATTAGCTGTGACCTTCTCGCAGTAATACAAAGGAACCGCCGTGCCATATTAGCAGTGACTTTATCGCAGTAATACCAAGGAACCGCTGCGCCAGATTAGCTATGACCTTGCAGTAGTGCAAAGGAACCGCCGTGCCAGATTAGCTGTGACCTTCTCGCAGTAATATCAAGGAACCACTGCGCCAGATTATCTGTGACCTTCTCACAGTAATACCAAGGAACCACTGCGCCAGATTAGCTGTGACCTTCTCGCAGTAATACCAAGGAACTGGCGCGCCAGATTAGCTATGACCTTCTCGCACTAATACAAAGGAACCGCCTTGCCAGATTAGCTGTGACCTTCTCGCACTAATACCAAGGAACAGCCGTGCCAGATTAGCTGTGACCTTCTCACAGTAATACTAAGGAACCACTGCGCCAGATTAGCTGTGACCTTCTTGCAGTCATACCAAGGAACCGCTTCGCCAGATCAGATGAGACCTTCTCGCAGTAAAACAAAGGAACCGCCTTGCCAGATTAGCTATGACCTTCTCACACTAATACCAAGGAACCGCCGTGCCAGATTAGCTGTGGCCTTCTTGCAGTAATACCAAGCAACCGCCGTGCCAGGTTAGCTGTGACTTTATAGCAGTAATACAAAGGAACCGCTGCGCCAGATCAGCTGAGACCTTCTCGCAGTAATACAAAGGAACTGCTGCGCCAGATTAGCTGTGACCTTCTCGCAGTCATACCAAGGAACCGCTGCGCCAGATTAGCTGTGACCTTCTCGCAGTAAAACAAAGGAACCACCTTGCCAGATTAGCTATGACCTTCTCGCACTAATACCAAGGAACCGCCGTGCCAGATTAGCTGTGGCCTTCTTGCAGTAATACCAAGAAACCGCCGCGCCAGGTTAGCTGTGACTTTATAGCAGTAATACAAAGGAACCGCTGCGCCAGATTAGCTGTGACCTTCTCGCAGTAATACCAAGCAACTGCTGCGCCAGATTAGCTCTGACCTTCTTGCAGTAATACAAAGGAACCGCTGTGCCAGATTAGCTGTGACCTTCTCGCAGTAATACCAAGGAACGACTGCGCCAGATTAGCTATGACCTCGCAGTAGCGCAAAGGAACTGCCGTGCCAGATTAGCTGTGACCTTCTCACAGTAATACCAAGGAACCGCGGCGCCAGATTAGCTGTGACCTTCTCACAGTAATACCAAGGAACCACTGCGCCAGATTTGCTGTGACCTTCTCACAGTAATACCAAGGAACCGCCTCGCCAGATTAGCTGTGACCTTCTCGCACTAATACAAAGGAACCGCCTTGCCAGATTAGCTATGACCTTCTCGCACTAATACCAAGGATCCGCCGTGCCGGATTAGCTGTGACCTTGTCACTGTAATATCAAGGAACCGCTGCGCCAGATTAGCTATGAGCTTCTTGCAGTAATACCAAGGAACCGCTGCGCCAGATTAGCTGAGACCTTCTCGCAGTAATACAAAAGAACTGCTACGCCAGATTAGCTGTGACCTTTTTGCAGTCATACCAAGGAACCGCTGTGCCAGATTAGCTGTGACCTTCTCGCAGTAATACAAAGGAACTGCTCCGCCAGATTAACTGTGACCTTCTTGCAGTAATACAAAGGAACCACTGTGCCAGATTATCTGTGACCTTCTCGCAGTAATACAAAAAGGAACCGCCGCGCCAGATTAGCTGTGACCTTCTCACAGTAATACCAAGGAACCGCTACGCCAGATTAGCTGTGACCTTCTCGCAGTAATAACAAGGAACTGGCGCGCCAGATTAGCTGTGACCTTCTCACACTAATACAAAGGAACTGCCTTGCCAGATTAGCTGTGACCTTCTCGCACTAATACCAAAGAACAGCCGTGCCAGATTAGCTGTGACCTTCTCACAGTAATACTAGGGAACCACTGTGCCAGATTAGCTGTGATCTTCTTGCAGTCATACCAAGGAACGGCTGCGCCAGATCAGATGAGACCTTCTCATAGTAATACAAAGGAACTGCTGCGCCAGATTAGCTGTGACCTTCTCGCAGTCATACCAAGGAACCGCTGCGCCAGATTAGCTGTGACATTCTCACAGTAAAACAAAGCAACCGCCTTGCCAGATTAGCTATGACCTTCTCACACTAATACCAAGGAACTGCCGTGCCAGATTACCTGTGGCCTTCTCGCAGTAATACCAAGCAAACGCCGTGCCATATTAGCTGTGACTTTATCGCAGTAATACAAAGGAACTGCTGCGCCAGATTAGCTGTGACCTTCTCGCAGTCATACTAAGGAACCGCTGCGCCAGATTAGCTGTGACCTTCTCGCAGTAAAACAAAGGAACCGCCTTGCCAGATTAGCTATGACCTTCTCGCACTAATACCAAGGAACCACCGTGCCAGATTAGCTGTGGCCTTCTCGCAGTAATACCAAGCAACCACCGCGCCAGGTTAGCTGTGACTTTATCGCAGTAATACAAAGGAACCGCCGCGCCAGATTAGCTGTGACCTTCTCGTAGTAATACCAAGCAAACGCTGCGCCAGATTAGCTGTGACCTTCTTGCAGTAATACAAAGGAACCGCCGTGCCAGATTAGCTGTGACCTTCTTGCAGTAATACCAAGGAACCGCTGCGCCAGATTAGCTGAGACCTTCTCGCAGTAATGCAAAGGAACTTCTGCGCCCGATTAGCTGTGACCTTCTCGCAGTCATACCAAGGAACCGCCGCGCCAGATTAGATGTGACCTTCTCACAGTAATACAAAGGAACCGCCGCGCCAGATTAGCTGTGAGCTCCTTACAGTAATACCAAGCAACCGCCGCGCCAGATTAGCTGTGACCTTCTCGCAGTAATACGAAGGAACCGCCGTGCCAGAATACCTGTGACCTTCTCGCAGTAATACCAAGCAAACGCCGCACCAGATTAGCTGTGACTTTATCGCAGTAATAGAAAAGAACCGCTGCGCCAGATCAACTGAGACCTTCTCACAGTAATACAAAGGAACTGCTGCGCCAGATTAGCTGTGACCTTCTTGCAGTCATACCAAGGAACCGCTGCGCCAGATTAGCTGTGACCTTCTCGCAGTAAAACAAAGGAACCGCGTTGCCAGATTAGCTATGACCTTCTCACACTAATACCAAGGAACCACTGTGCCAGATTAGCTATGACCTTCTCGCACTAATACCAAGGAACCGCCGTGCCAGATTAGCTGTGGCCTTCTTGCAGTAATACCAAGCAACCGCCGCACCAGGTTAGCTGTGACTTTATAGCAGTAATACAAAGGAACCGCTGCGCCAGATTAGCTGTGGCCTTCTCGCAGTAATACCAAGCAACTGCTGCGCCAGATTAGCTCTGACCTTCTTGCAGTAATACAAAGGAACCGCTGTGCCAGATTAGCTGTGACCTTCTCGCAGTAATACCAAGGAACGACTGCGCCAGATTAGCTATGACCTCGCAGTAGCGCAAAGGAACTGCCGTGCCAGATTAGCTGTGACCTTCTCACAGTAATACCAAGGAACCGCGGCGCCAGATTAGCTGTGACCTTCTCACAGTAATACCAAGGAACCACTGCGCCAGATTTGCTGTGACCTTCTCACAGTAATACCAAGGAACCGCCTCGCCAGATTAGCTGTGACCTTCTCGCACTAATACAAAGGAACCGCCTTGCCAGATTAGCTGTGACCTTCTCGCACTAATACCAAGGATCCGCCGTGCCGGATTAGCTGTGACCTTGTCACTGTAATATCAAGGAACCGCTGCGCCAGATTAGCTATGAGCTTCTTGCAGTAATACCAAGGAACCGCTGCGCCAGATTAGCTGAGACCTTCTCGCAGTAATACAAAAGAACTGCTACGCCAGATTAGCTGTGACCTTTTTGCAGTCATACCAAGGAACCGCTGTGCCAGATTAGCTGTGACCTTCTCGCAGTAATACAAAGGAACTGCTCTGCCAGATTAACTGTGACCTTCTTGCAGTAATACAAAGGAACCACTGTGCCAGATTATCTGTGACCTTCTCGCAGTAATACAAAAAGGAACCGCCGCGCCAGATTAGCTGTGACCTTCTCACAGTAATACCAAGGAACCGCTACGCCAGATTAGCTGTGACCTTCTCGCAGTAATAACAAGGAACTGGCGCGCCAGATTAGCTGTGACCTTCTCACACTAATACAAAGGAACCGCCTTGCCAGATTAGCTGTGACCTTCTCGCACTAATACCAAAGAACAGCCGTGCCAGATTAGCTGTGACCTTCTCACAGTAATACTAGGGAACCACTGTGCCAGATTAGCTGTGATCTTCTTGCAGTCATACCAAGGAACGGCTGCGCCAGATCAGATGAGACCTTCTCGTAGTAATACAAAGGAACTGCTGCGCCAGATTAGCTGTGACCTTCTCGCAGTCATACCAAGGAACCGCTGCGCCAGATTAGCTGTGACATTCTCACAGTAAAACAAAGCAACCGCCTTGCCAGATTAGCTATGACCTTCTCACACTAATACCAAGGAACTGCCGTGCCAGATTACCTGTGGCCTTCTCGCAGTAATACCAAGCAAACGCCGTGCCATATTAGCTGTGACTTTATCGCAGTAATACAAAGGAACTGCTGCGCCAGATTAGCTGTGACCTTCTCACAGTCATACTAAGGAACCGCTGCGCCAGATTAGCTGTGACCTTCTCGCAGTAAAACAAAGGAACCGCCTTGCCAGATTAGCTATGACCTTCTCGCACTAATACCAAGGAACCACCGTGCCAGATTAGCTGTGGCCTTCTCGCAGTAATACCAAGCAACCGCCGCGCCAGGTTAGCTGTGACTTTATCGCAGTAATACAAAGGAACCGCCGCGCCAGATTAGCTGTGACCTTCTCGTAGTAATACCAAGCAACCGCTGCGCCAGATTAGCTGTGACCTTCTTGCAGTAATACAAAGGAACCGCCGTGCCAGATTAGCTGTGACCTTCTTGCAGTAATACCAAGGAACCGCTGCGCCAGATTAGCTGAGACCTTCTCGCAGTAATTCAAAGGAACTTCTGCGCCCGATTAGCTGTGACCTTCTCGCAGTCATACCAAGGAACCGCCGCGCCAGATTAGATGTGACCTTCTCGCAGTAATACAAAGGAACCGCCGCGCCAGATTAGCTGTGACCTCCTTACAGTAATACCAAGCAACCGCCGCGCCAGATTAGCTGTGACCTTCTCGCAGTAATACGAAGGAACCGCCGTGCCAGAATACCTGTGACCTTCTCGCAGTAATACCAAGCAAACGCCGCACCAGATTAGCTGTGACTTTATCGCAGTAATAGAAAGGAACCGCTGCGCCAGATCAGCTGAGACCTTCTCACAGTAATACAAAGGAACTGCTGCGCCAGATTAGCTGTGACCTTCTCGCAGTCATACCAAGGAACCACTGCACCAGATTAGCTGTGACCTTCTCGCAGTAAAACAAAGGAACCGCGTTGCCAGATTAGCTATGACCTTCTCACACTAATACCAAGGAACCACTGTGCCAGATTAGCTGTGGCCTTCTCGCAGTAATACCAAGCAACCGCCGCGCCAGGTTAGCTGTGACTTTATCGCAGTAATACAAAGGAACCGCCGCGCCAGATTAGCTGTGACCTTCTTGCAGTAATACCAAGCAACCGCTGCGCCAGATTAGCTGTGACCTTCTCGCAGTAATACCAAGGAACCGCTGCGCCAGATCAGATGAGACCTTCTCGTAGTAATACAAAGGAACTGCTGCGCCAGATTAGCTGTGACCTTCTCGCAGTCATACCAAGGAACCCCTGCGCCAGATTAGCTGTGACATTCTCACAGTAAAACAAAGCAACCGCCTTGCCAGATTAGCTATGACCTTCTCACACTAATACCAAGGAACTGCCGTGCCAGATTACCTGTGGCCTTCTCGCAGTAATACCAAGCAAACGCCGTGCCATATTAGCTGTGACTTTATCGCAGTAATACAAAGGAACTGCTGCGCCAGATTAGCTGTGACCTTCTCGCAGTCATACTAAGGAACCGCTGCGCCAGATTAGCTGTGACCTTCTCGCAGTAAAACAAAGGAACCGCCTTGCCAGATTAGCTATGACCTTCTCGCACTAATACCAAGGAACCACCGTGCCAGATTAGCTGTGGCCTTCTCGCAGTAATACCAAGCAACCGCCGCGCCAGGTTAGCTGTGACTTTATCGCAGTAATACAAAGGAACCGCCGCGCCAGATTAGCTGTGACCTTCTCGTAGTAATACCAAGCAACCGCTGCGCCAGATTAGCTGTGACCTTCTTGCAGTAATACAAAGGAACCGCCGTGCCAGATTAGCTGTGACCTTCTTGCAGTAATACCAAGGAACCGCTGCGCCAGATTAGCTGAGACCTTCTCGCAGTAATTCAAAGGAACTTCTGCGCCCGATTAGCTGTGACCTTCTCGCAGTCATACCAAGGAACCGCTGCGCCAGATTAGCTGTGACCTTCTCGCAGTAAAACAAAGGAACCGCGTTGCCAGATTAGCTATGACCTTCTCACACTAATACCAAGGAACCACTGTGCCAGATTAGCTATGACCTTCTCGCACTAATACCAAGGAACCGCCGTGCCAGATTAGCTGTGGCCTTCTTGCAGTAATACCAAGCAACCGCCGCGCCAGGTTAGCTGTGACTTTATAGCAGTAATACAAAGGAACCGCTGCGCCAGATTAGCTGTGACCTTCTCGCAGTAATACCAAGCAACTGCTGCGCCAGATTAGCTCTGACCTTCTTGCAGTAATACAAAGGAACCGCTGTGCCAGATTAGCTGTGACCTTCTCGCAGTAATACCAAGGAACGATTGCGCCAGATTAGCTATGACCTCGCAGTAGCGCAAAGGAACTGCCGTGCCAGATTAGCTGTGACCTTCTCACAGTAATACCAAGGAACCGCGGCGCCAGATTAGCTGTGACCTTCTCACAGTAATACCAAGGAACCACTGCGCCAGATTAGCTGTGACCTTCTCGCAGTAATACCAAGGAACGCCTGCGCCAGATTAGCTATGACCTCGCAGTAGCGCAAAGGAACTGCCGTGCCAGATTAGCTGTGACCTTCTCACAGTAATACCAAGGAACCGCGGCGCCAGATTAGCTGTGACCTTCTCACAGTAATACCAAGGAACCACTGCGCCAGATTTGCTGTGACCTTCTCACAGTAATACCAAGGAACCGCCTCGCCAGATTAGCTGTGACCTTCTCGCACTAATACAAAGGAACCGCCTTGCCAGATTATCTGTGACCTTCTCGCACTAATACCAAGGATCCGCCGTGCCGGATTAGCTGTGACCTTGTCACTGTAATATCAAGGAACCGCTGCGCCAGATTAGCTATGAGCTTCTTGCAGTAATACCAAGGAACCGTTGCGCCAGATTAGCTGAGACCTTCTCGCAGTAATACAAAAGAACTGCTACGCCAGATTAGCTGTGACCTTTTTGCAGTCATACCAAGGAACCGCTGTGCCAGATTAGCTGTGACCTTCTCGCAGTAATACAAAGGAACTGCTCCGCCAGATTAACTGTGACCTTCTTGCAGTAATACAAAGGAACCACTGTGCCAGATTATCTGTGACCTTCTCGCAGTAATACAAAAAGGAACCGCCGCGCCAGATTAGCTGTGACCTTCTCACAGTAATACCAAGGAACCGCTACGCCAGATTAGCTGTGACCTTCTCGCAGTAATAACAAGGAACTGGCGCGCCAGATTAGCTGTGACCTTCTCACACTAATACAAAGGAACCGCCTTGCCAGATTAGCTGTGACCTTCTCGCACTAATACCAAAGAACAGCCGTGCCAGATTAGCTGTGACCTTCTCACAGTAATACTAGGGAACCACTGTGCCAGATTAGATGTGATCTTCTTGCAGTCATACCAAGGAACGGCTGCGCCAGATCAGATGAGACCTTATCGTAGTAATACAAAGGAACTGCTGCGCCAGATTAGCTGTGACCTTCTCGCAGTAAAACAAAGGAACCGCCTTGCCAGATTAGCTATGACCTTCTCGCACTAATACCAAGGAACCACCGTGCCAGATTAGCTGTGGCCTTCTCGCAGTAATACCAAGCAACCGCCGCGCCAGGTTAGCTGTGACTTTATCGCAGTAATGCAAAGGAACCGCCGCGCCAGATTAGCTGTGACCTTCTCGTAGTAATACCAAGCAACCGCTGCGCCAGATTAGCTGTGACCTTCTTGCAGTAATACAAAGGAACCGCCGTGCCAGATTAGCTGTGACCTTCTTGCAGTAATACCAAGGAACCGCTGCGCCAGATTAGCTGAGACCTTCTCGCAGTAATTCAAAGGAACTTCTGCGCCCGATTAGCTGTGACCTTCTCGCAGTCATACCAAGGAACCGCCGCGCCAGATTAGATGTGACCTTCTCGCAGTAATACAAAGGAACCGCCGCGCCAGATTAGCTATGACCTCCTTACAGTAATACCAAGCAACCGCCGCGCCAGATTAGCTGTGACCTTCTCGCAGTAATACGAAGGAACCGCCGTGCCAGAATACCTGTGACCTTCTCGCAGTAATACCAAGCAAACGCCGCACCAGATTAGCTGTGACTTTATCGCAGTAATAGAAAGGAACCGCTGCGCCAGATCAGCTGAGACCTTCTCACAGTAATACAAAGGAACTGCTGCGCCAGATTAGCTGTGACCTTCTCGCAGTCATACCAAGGAACCGCTGCACCAGATTAGCTGTGACCTTCTCGCAGTAAAACAAAGGAACCGCGTTGCCAGATTAGCTATGACCTTCTCACACTAATACCAAGGAACCACTGTGCCAGATTAGCTGTGGCCTTCTCGCAGTAATACCAAGCAACCGCCGCGCCAGGTTAGCTGTGACTTTATCGCAGTAATACAAAGGAACCGCCGCGCCAGATTAGCTGTGACCTTCTTGCAGTAATACCAAGCAACCGCTGCGCCAGATTAGCTGTGACCTTCTCGCAGTAATACCAAGGAACCGCTGCGCCAGATTAGCTGAGACCTTCTCACAGTAATACAAAGGAACTGCTGCACCCGATTAGCTGTGACCTTCTCGCAGTCATACCAAGTAACCGCCGCGCCAGATTAGATGTGACCTTCTCGCAGTAATACAAAGGAACTGCCGCGCCAGATTAGCTGTGACCTCCTTGCAGTAATACCAAGCAACCGCAGCACCAGATTAGCTGTGACCTTCTCGCAGTAATACAAAGGAACCGCCGTGCCAGAATACCTGTGACCTTCTCGCAGTAATAACAAGCAACCGCTGTGCCATATTAGCAGTGACTTTATCGCAGTAATACAAAGGAACCGCATGCCAGATTAGCTGTGACCTTCTTGCAGTAATACCAAGGAACTGCTGTGCCAGATTAGCTATGACCTTGCAGTAGTGCAAAGGAACCGCCGTGCCAGATTAGCTGTGACCTTCTCGCAGTAATATCAAGGAACCACTGCGCCAGATTAGCTGTGACCTTCTCCCAGTAAAACCAAGGAACCACTGCGCCAGATTAGCTGTGACCTTCTCGCAGTAATACCAAGGAACTGGCACGCCAGATTAGCTGTGACCTTCTCGCACTAATACAAAGGAACCGCCTTGCCAGATTAGCTGTGACCTTCTTGCACTAATACCAAGGAACAGCCGTGCCAGATTAGCTGTGACCTTCTCACAGTAATACTAAGGAACCACTGCGCCAGATTAGCTGTGACCTTCTTGCAGTCATACCAAGGAACCGCTGCGCCAGATCAGATGAGACCTTCTCGCAGTAATACAAAGGAACTGCTGCGCCGGATTAGCTGTGACCTTCTTGCAGTCATACCAAGGAACCGCTGCGCCAGATTAGCTGTGACATTCTTGCAGGAAAATAAAGGAACCGCCTTGCCAGATTAGCTATGACCTTCTCACACTAATACCAAGGAACCGCCGTGCCAGATTAGCTGTGTTCTTCTCGCAGTAATACCAAGCAAAGGCTGCGCCAGATAAGCTGTGACTTTATCGCAGTAATACAAAGGAACCGCTGTGCCAGATCAGCTGAGACCTTCTCGCAGTAATACAAAGGAACTGCTTCACCAGATTAGCTGTGACCTTCTCGCAGTCATACCAAGGAACCGCTGCGCCAGATTAGCTGTGACCTTCTCGCAGTAAAACAAAGGAACCGCCTTGCCAGATAAGCTATGACCTTCTCGCACTAATACCAAGGAACCGCCGTGCCAGATTAGCTGTGGCCTTCTTGCAGTAATACCAAGCAACCGCCGCGCCAGGTTAGCTCTGACCTTCTTGCAGTAATATAAAGGAACCGCCGTGCCCGATTAGCTGTGACCTTCTCGCAGTAATACCAAGGAACCACTGCGCCAGATTAGCTGAGACCTTCTCGCAGTAATTCAAAGGAACTTCTGCGCCCGATTAGCTGTGACCTTCTCGCAGTCATACCAAGGAACCGCCGCACCAGATTAGATGTGACCTTCTCGCAGTAATACAAAGGAACCGCCGCGCCAGATTAGCTGTGACCTCCTTACAGTAATACCAAGCAACCGCCGCGCCAGATTAGCTGTGACCTTCTCGCAGTAATACGAAGGAACCGCCGTGCCAGAATACCTGTGACCTTCTCGCAGTAATACCAAGCAAACGCTGCACCAGATTAGCTGTGACTTTATCGCAGTAATAGAAAGGAACCGCTGCGCCAGATCAACTGAGACCTTCTCACAGTAATACAAAGGAACTGCTGCGCCAGATTAGCTGTGACCTTCTCGCAGTCATACCAAGGAACCGCTGCGCCAGATTAGCTGTGACCTTCTCGCAGTAAAACAAAGGAACCGCGTTGCCAGATTAGCTATGACCTTCTCACACTAATACCAAGGAACCACTGTGCCAGATTAGCTGTGGCCTTCTCGCAGTAATACCAAGCAACCGCCGCGCCAGGTTAGCTGTGACCTTCTCGTAGTAATACCAAGCAACCGCTGCGCCAGATTAGCTGTGACCTTCTTGCAGTAATACAAAGGAACCGCCGTGCCAGATTAGCTGTGACCTTCTTGCAGTAATACCAAGGAACCGCTGCGCCAGATTAGCTGAGACCTTCTCGCAGTAATTCAAAGGAACTTCTGCGCCTGATTAGCTGTGACCTTCTCGCAGTCATACCAAGGAACCGCCGCGCCAGATTAGATGTGACCTTCTCGCAGTAATACAAAGGAACCGCCGCGCCAGATTAGCTGTGACCTCCTTACAGTAATACCAAGCAACCGCCGCGCCAGATTAGCTGTGACCTTCTCGCAGTAATACGAAGGAACCGCCGTGCCAGAATACCTGTGACCTTCTCGCAGTAATACCAAGCAAACGCCGCACCAGATTAGCTGTGACTTTATCGCAGTAATAGAAAGGAACCGCTGCGCCAGATCAGCTGAGACCTTCTCACAGTAATACAAAGGAACTGCTGCGCCAGATTAGCTGTGACCTTCTCGCAGTCATACCAAGGAACCGCTGCGCCAGATTAGCTGTGACCTTCTCGCAGTAAAACAAAGGAACCGCGTTGCCAGATTAGCTATGACCTTCTCACACTAATACCAAGGAACCACTGTGCCAGATTAGCTGTGGCCTTCTCGCAGTAATACCAAGCAACCGCCGCGCCAGGTTAGCTGTGACTTTATCGCAGTAATACAAAGGAACCGCCGCGCCAGATTAGCTGTGACCTTCTTGCAGTAATACCAAGCAACCGCTGCGCCAGATTAGCTGTGACCTTCTCGCAGTAATACCAAGGAACCGCTGCGCCAGATTAGCTGAGACCTTCTCGCAGTAATACAAAGGAACTGCTGCACCCGATTAGCTGTGACCTTCTCGCAGTCATACCAAGTAACCGCAGCGCCAGATTAGATGTGACCTTCTCGCAGTAATACAAAGGAACCGCCGCGCCAGATTAGCTGTGACCTCCTTGCAGTAATACCAAGCAACCGCAGCACCAGATTAGCTGTGACCTTCTCGCAGTAATACAAAGGAACCGCCGTGCCAGAATACCTGTGACCTTCTCGCAGTAATAACAAGCAACCGCCGTGCCATATTAGCAGTGACTTTATCGCAGTAATACAAAGGAACCGCATGCCAGATTAGCTGTGACCTTCTCGCAGTAATACCAAGGAACTGCTGTGCCAGATTAGCTATGACCTTGCAGTAGTGCAAAGGAACCGCTGTGCCAGATTAGCTGTGACCTTCTCGCAGTAATATCAAGGAACCACTGCGCCAGATTAGCTGTGACCTTCTCACAGTAAAACCAAGGAACGACTGCGCCAGATTAGCTGTGACCTTCTCGCACTAATACAAAGGAACCGCCCTGCCAGATTAGCTGTGACCTTCTCGCACTAATACCAAGGAACAGCCGTGCCAGATTAGCTGTGACCTTCTCACAGTAATACTAAGGAACCACTGCGCCAGATTAGCTGTGACCTTCTTGCAGTCATACCAAGGAACCGCTGCGCCAGATCAGATGAGACCTTCTCGCAGTAATACAAAGGAACTGCTGCGCCGGATTAGCTGTGACCTTCTTGCAGTCATACCAAGGAACCGCTGCGCCAGATTAGCTGTGACATTCTTGCAGTAAAACAAAGGAACCGCCTTGCCAGATTAGCTATGACCTTCTCACACTAATACCAAGGAACCGCCGTGCCAGATTAGCTGTGTTCTTCTCGCAGTAATACCAAGCAAAGGCTGCGCCAGATAAGCTGTGACTTTATCGCAGTAATACAAAGGAACCGCTGCGCCAGATCAGCTGAGACCTTCTCGCAGTAATACAAAGGAACTGCTTCACCAGATTAGCTGTGACCTTCTCGCAGTCATACCAAGGAACCGCTGTGCCAGATTAGCTGTGACCTTCTCGCAGTAAAACAAAGGAACCGCCTTGCCAGATTAGCTATGACCTTCTCGCACTAATACCAAGGAACCGCCGTGCCAGATTAGCTGTGGCCTTCTTGCAGTAATACCAAGCAACCGCCGCGCCAGGTTAGCTGTGACTTTATCGCAGTAATACAAAGGAACCGCTGCACCAGATTAGCTGTGACCTTCTCGCAGTAATACCAAGCAACTGCTGCGCCAGATTAGCTCTGACCTTCTTGCAGTAATACAAAGGAACCGCCGTGCCCGATTAGCTGTGACCTTCTCGCAGTAATACCAAGGAACCACTGCGCCAGATTAGCTATGACCTCGCAGTAGCGCAAAGGAACTGCCGTGCCAGATTAGCTGTGACCTTCTCACAGTAATACCAAGGAACCGCGGCGCCAGATTAGCTGTGACCTTCTCACAGTAATACCAAGGAACCACTGCGCCAGATTTGCTGTGACCTTCTCGCAGTAATACCAAGGAACCGCCGCGCCAGATTAGCTGTGACCTTCTCGCACTAATACCAAGGAACCGCCGTGCCAGATTAGCTGTGACCTTCTCACAGTAATACCAAGGAACCGCTGCACCAGATTAGCTGTGAGCTTCTTGCAGTAATACCAAGGAACCGCTGCGCCAGATTAGCTGAGACCTTCTCGCAGTAATACAAAAGAACTGCTGCGCCAGATTAGCTGTGACCTTTTTGCAGTCATACCAAGGAACCGCTGTGCCAGATTAGCTGTGTCCTTCTCGCAGTAATACAAAAAGGAACCGCCGCGCCAGATTAGCTGTAACCTTCTCGCAGTAATACTAAGGAACCGCAGAGCCAGATCAGCTGTAACCTTCTTGCAGTAATACAAAGGAACCGCCGCACCAGATCAGCAGTGACCTTCTCGCAGTAATACCAAGGAACCACCGCGCCAGATTAGCTGTGACCTTCTTGCATTAATACAAAGGAACGCCGCGCCTGATTAGCTGTGACCTTCTCGCATTAATACAAAAGAACCGCTGCGCCAGATTAGCTGTGACCTTCTCGCAGTAAAACAAAGGAACCGCCTTGCCAGATAAGCTATGACCTTCTCGCACTAATACCAAGGAACCGCCGTGCCAGATTAGCTGTGGCCTTCTTGCAGTAATACCAAGCAACCGCCGCGCCAGGTTAGCTCTGACCTTCTTGCAGTAATATAAAGGAACCGCCGTGCCCGATTAGCTGTGACCTTCTCGCAGTAATACCAAGGAACCACTGCGCCAGATTAGCTGAGACCTTCTCGCAGTAATTCAAAGGAACTTCTGCGCCCGATTAGCTGTGACCTTCTCGCAGTCATACCAAGGAACCGCCGCACCAGATTAGATGTGACCTTCTCGCAGTAATACAAAGGAACCGCCGCGCCAGATTAGCTGTGACCTCCTTACAGTAATACCAAGCAACCGCCGCGCCAGATTAGCTGTGACCTTCTCGCAGTAATACGAAGGAACCGCCGTGCCAGAATACCTGTGACCTTCTCGCAGTAATACCAAGCAAACGCCGCACCAGATTAGCTGTGACTTTATCGCAGTAATAGAAAGGAACCGCTGCGCCAGATCAGCTGAGACCTTCTCACAGTAATACAAAGGAACTGCTGCGCCAGATTAGCTGTGACCTTCTCGCAGTCATACCAAGGAACCGCTGCGCCAGATTAGCTGTGACCTTCTCGCAGTAAAACAAAGGAACCGCGTTGCCAGATTAGCTATGACCTTCTCACACTAATACCAAGGAACCACTGTGCCAGATTAGCTGTGGCCTTCTCGCAGTAATACCAAGCAACCGCCGCGCCAGGTTAGCTGTGACCTTCTCGTAGTAATACCAAGCAACCGCTGCGCCAGATTAGCTGTGACCTTCTTGCAGTAATACAAAGGAACCGCCGTGCCAGATTAGCTGTGACCTTCTTGCAGTAATACCAAGGAACCGCTGCGCCAGATTAGCTGAGACCTTCTCGCAGTAATTCAAAGGAACTTCTGCGCCTGATTAGCTGTGACCTTCTCGCAGTCATACCAAGGAACCGCCGCGCCAGATTAGATGTGACCTTCTCGCAGTAATACAAAGGAACCGCCGCGCCAGATTAGCTGTGACCTCCTTACAGTAATACCAAGCAACCGCCGCGCCAGATTAGCTGTGACCTTCTCGCAGTAATACGAAGGAACCGCCGTGCCAGAATACCTGTGACCTTCTCGCAGTAATACCAAGCAAACGCCGCACCAGATTAGCTGTGACTTTATCGCAGTAATAGAAAGGAACCGCTGCGCCAGATCAGCTGAGACCTTCTCACAGTAATACAAAGGAACTGCTGCGCCAGATTAGCTGTGACCTTCTCGCAGTCATACCAAGGAACCGCTGCGCCAGATTAGCTGTGACCTTCTCGCAGTAAAACAAAGGAACCGCGTTGCCAGATTAGCTATGACCTTCTCACACTAATACCAAGGAACCACTGTGCCAGATTAGCTGTGGCCTTCTCGCAGTAATACCAAGCAACCGCCGCGCCAGGTTAGATGTGACTTTATCGCAGTAATACAAAGGAACCGCCGCGCCAGATTAGCTGTGACCTTCTTGCAGTAATACCAAGCAACCGCTGCGCCAGATTAGCTGTGACCTTCTCGCAGTAATACCAAGGAACCGCTGCGCCAGATTAGCTGAGACCTTCTCGCAGTAATACAAAGGAACTGCTGCACCCGATTAGCTGTGACCTTCTCGCAGTCATACCAAGTAACCGCAGCGCCAGATTAGATGTGACCTTCTCGCAGTAATACAAAGGAACCGCCGCGCCAGATTAGCTGTGACCTCCTTGCAGTAATACCAAGCAACCGCAGCACCAGATTAGCTGTGACCTTCTCGCAGTAATACAAAGGAACCGCCGTGCCAGAATACCTGTGACCTTCTCGCAGTAATAACAAGCAACCGCCGTGCCATATTAGCAGTGACTTTATCGCAGTAATACAAAGGAACCGCATGCCAGATTAGCTGTGACCTTCTCGCAGTAATACCAAGGAACTGCTGTGCCAGATTAGCTATGACCTTGCAGTAGTGCAAAGGAACCGCCGTGCCAGATTAGCTGTGACCTTCTCGCAGTAATATCAAGGAACCACTGCGCCAGATTAGCTGTGACCTTCTCACAGTAAAACCAAGGAACGACTGCGCCAGATTAGCTGTGACCTTCTCGCACTAATACAAAGGAACCGCCTTGCCAGATTAGCTGTGACCTTCTCGCACTAATACCAAGGAACAGCCGTGCCAGATTAGCTGTGACCTTCTCACAGTAATACTAAGGAACCACTGCGCCAGATTAGCTGTGACCTTCTTGCAGTCATACCAAGGAACCGCTGCGCCAGATCAGATGAGACCTTCTCGCAGTAATACAAAGGAACTGCTGCGCCGGATTAGCTGTGACCTTCTTGCAGTCATACCAAGGAACCGCTGCGCCAGATTAGCTGTGACATTCTTGCAGTAAAACAAAGGAACCGCCTTGCCAGATTAGCTATGACCTTCTCACACTAATACCAAGGAACCGCCGTGCCAGATTAGCTGTGTTCTTCTCGCAGTAATACCAAGCAAAGGCTGCGCCAGATAAGCTGTGACTTTATCGCAGTAATACAAAGGAACCGCTGCGCCAGATCAGCTGAGACCTTCTCGCAGTAATACAAAGGAACTGCTTCACCAGATTAGCTGTGACCTTCTCGCAGTCATACCAAGGAACCGCTGTGCCAGATTAGCTGTGACCTTCTCGCAGTAAAACAAAGGAACCGCCTTGCCAGATTAGCTATGACCTTCTCGCACTAATACCAAGGAACCGCCGTGCCAGATTAGCTGTGGCCTTCTTGCAGTAATACCAAGCAACCGCCGCGCCAGGTTAGCTGTGACTTTATCGCAGTAATACAAAGGAACCGCTGCACCAGATTAGCTGTGACCTTCTCGCAGTAATACCAAGCAACTGCTGCGCCAGATTAGCTCTGACCTTCTTGCAGTAATACAAAGGAACCGCCGTGCCCGATTAGCTGTGACCTTCTCGCAGTAATACCAAGGAACCACTGCGCCAGATTAGCTATGACCTTGCAGTAGCGCAAAGGAACTGCCGTGCCAGATTAGCTGTGACCTTCTCACAGTAATACCAAGGAACCGCGGCGCCAGATTAGCTGTGACCTTCTCACAGTAATACCAAGGAACCACTGCGCCAGATTTGCTGTGACCTTCTCGCAGTAATACCAAGGAACCGCCGCGCCAGATTAGCTGTGACCTTCTCGCACTAATACCAAGGAACCGCCGTGCCAGATTAGCTGTGACCTTCTCACAGTAATACCAAGGAACCGCTGCACCAGATTAGCTGTGAGCTTCTTGCAGTAATACCAAGGAACCGCTGCGCCAGATTAGCTGAGACCTTCTCGCAGTAATACAAAAGAACTGCTGCGCCAGATTAGCTGTGACCTTTTTGCAGTCATACCAAGGAACCGCTGTGCCAGATTAGCTGTGTCCTTCTCGCAGTAATACAAAAAGGAACCGCCGCGCCAGATTAGCTGTAACCTTCTCGCAGTAATACTAAGGAACCGCAGAGCCAGATCAGCTGTAACCTTCTTGCAGTAATACAAAGGAACCGCCGCACCAGATCAGCAGTGACCTTCTCGCAGTAATACCAAGGAACCACCGCGCCAGATTAGCTGTGACCTTCTTGCATTAATACAAAGGAACGCCGCGCCTGATTAGCTGTGACCTTCTCGCATTAATACAAAAGAACCGCTGCACCACATTAGCTGCGACCTTCGCGCAGTAATACAAAGGAACCGCTGCGCCTATTAGCTGTGACCTTCTCGTAGTAATACAAAGGAACCACTGCGCCAGATTAGCTGTGACCTTCTCGCAATAATACAAAGGAACCACAGAGCCAGATTTTAGGTGCGTCATTTACGGATACAAAGATAACTGTACACATTGTGAACGGAGGATAGCACAGGGGCAACACGCTGGTCTTGGAAGCAAGATCACGCAGAGCAACAGAGGTTCAAATCTCAAATCCGCGCTTAGAAACTGAACTCAGGTACGGTATTAGGTGTGTTATAAAAAACCAATAAAATAAATAAATTGTTCCTGTCAACTCTGAACATATTGTCCCCCCAGTGTGCACCTCAGGTGATAAAGAAGTCCTCTTTGCCCGATGTTATCACTATTGCTGAAACCTTTCTCCAGACACCTGGGAGGGAGATTTTGTCAGAGAAATCAGGAGACATTGGGCCTCATTACGAGGCTTGCGCTCACGGAATGAAGGGGGCCGGTACGGGACCGGCCCCCTTCATTCCATCAGGGCTGATTACAGGGTTCCCATCGCGGGACCCGGATCGGACGCCTGGTAAAACAAGGCGTGTTTTCCCGGTCCCGCGAGGGGAAGAAGGAGGTTACAACGGGACACTTATAATGTGCCCCTTGTTACCTCTATCCCCATTCCCATTGAGCCCTATGGGGGCTCAAATGGGAATGGGGAATGGTTCCTGCAAGGAGGACTTACCGGGTCCTCCTATGTCGGAATGACCTGGTAAGTCCCCATTGCAGGAACCCGTAAAAGGAGCCCTGTTTGGAGGCCCATAAACTTCCCATAGGAATTAATTGGGGCTAAAATTATGTTAGGCTGGAGAACATGAAAAATAGCAAAATTCAGTCTCCTGCCTAAATCGGGAGGGTTGGCATGCATGGAGACACCTGATCTTACGGCGGGTGACACCTGCCAAAAGCTTGTGATCAGAGAGTTATGCATGCACGTGAACAAGCCCGGACTGGCACGTCAAGCAGAAAGGCAGTAACTGAATCCAACATTGTTCAGCACCAAGGAGGGAGACTTTCTCACAGAAAACGGGAGGATTAATTATTTGCATTGGATTGCGTTGGTTTGGGTTTAGAATCATTATAGGAGGGAGGAAGTAAAAATAGCAACTTTTTTGTTATTAAGATCGTGTGTCTCCCACCTAAATCGGAATGGTTGGAAGGTATGCTCCGTACTCCCTCAATTTGTGACAAAGTCACTGGCACAAAGTTACAGTATTATGGGTGATACAGGAATTATACTACTTAGCCTTTGAACCTACAAGCAATGCTAGGGTTTTTGGGAGCTCATCGTGAGTTCTGCAGTATACGGTAAAACTGGCAGTAATGGAATTACCGCTACATTTACCACAAGACTGAGTAAGAGGTTGGTGCTAATTCCGCTGGTGGAATTAGTCCCAGCAGAATTTCCATCAACATAGCAGAATTATCACCAGAAATAATTCGCCTGGCAGAATTACCACCAAGAGTGAAAATGAAATATACTCAGTATCACAAGTCAAAATACAGCCGAAAATGGGCTGTAATTACACCAAAAATGCAGTGCAGTTACCTCCACCTGGAGGTAAATGCTTACAGGTGAACAAAACAAGTTACAGGTGCATCTAATCCACTCAGGTAACACTGCTGTTGAATTTACCCACACTTGGATTGTGCTGAATTTAGCCATACTAGAATTGGACTGAATCAGCGAGGTAGACGCCATTGCGTATCGCAACACAACAAATGAACCCAACACCAGTGAAGCAAGCAATTCAAGAGGGCACCTGCCCCTGGAATATACCTGAAGCCAAGACCAACAAAGTAACCAACCCAGGAGGGCACACGCCCTGAAACATATCACAAACCCAAACCGAAAACGGAGGCACAATACAACAACCACAGTGGGACAGACAATACTGTGTGCTCGAGTACACAGACTTATTCCAAGACCAGGAAAGTAACTAACCCAGTAGGGCACGCACCCCTAAAGTATATCACAAACCCAAAACCCAGAGTGGAGTCACAATACAACAACCACAGCAAGCCAAACACCACTGTGTTTTGGAGCACACCTATTTTATTCAAACCCAATAGGGCAACTGCCCCTGTAACATTTCACAACCCAAACCCAAAAAGGAGTCAGAATAAAACAACCACAGTGAGATAGATGCCACTGTCTGCTGGGGTACTCCGATTTATTCCAAGTCCAGGAAAGTAACCAACCACACAGGGGAGTCTCATGCCCCAAGGAACCCAAATCACTGCACAGCTGAGCACCCAATCAATCAAAACCAAAACATAAAATAGAACCGCAAGACAAGACCGCAGTGAGATACCAACCTCCACATCCCACAGCAAGGCAGACATCAATGTGCCACAACACACCAAATTAACCTGAGACCAAGAAAGTAACCAACTCAGCAGGGCACCCGCCCCAGGAATATATCATCTATCACAAACCCAAATCAGAGGCACAATACAGCAACCACAACAAGGCAGACACCACTGTGTGTCAGGGGCATAACGATTTAATCTGAGACCATGAAAGTAACCTTTCACTGTCTTGTGTGCAAGTGTGTTGTTGCACATTAACCACTTGTAAGTAAGCAGTGAGCTATATTTCTGTATTTTACCTGAGTGCCAGCCAAGTAGTACTCCTCTTTATTTGGCGTGTTGTGAGTAGATTATATTTTAAAGTGCTGATACATTTTATAAGGAGATTCAGGAGTATTTGGCATAATTGTGTGATCTTGGTTATTTCATTGAAGACCAATTACTAGACAAGTTCCCTTACTTTGAAAAGCAAAGTTACTTGGTGTTTCAGTCTGTATCTGTTCTTTGGGCGGTAGACATTTTGTCATGGCTTCACGTCAGATGTCTGGTGAGGAGGCTCTCAATTTACTGATGCAGTCTGACCTGGAGCAAGGCACAGAACCAGAAGCAACATCTGAAACAGAATCTCCTTCTGAGGGAGAGCATGAAGTAGATTTGGGAAGTTAGTTTTCTGTTGAGGCTAGTTCAACCTCCTCATCTGATGAGGAAGGGAGCGGAGGGGTACATGCACCTCGTGTGGCACTTCCCAAACAAAGTTCACCTGCAAGGATAAGGAGACATGCAAGGAATATTCTAGTTGATCACATGGCTGATGAGTCTGACTGGGTGCCTCCAACAATGGCTCAGCCTGTTGTGCCACCTTTCACTGGAGTATTTGGATGCACAGAAAATACAGATGGTTTTGCGCCTATTGACTTTTCAAATCTTTTTGTGGATGATGGATTCATTTCAGATATGGTTGAGCAAACCAGTCTGTATGCTGAACAGTTCTTGAGGGAACGAGGTGCCAAAATGAAACCCCATTCCCGAGCACACCTTTGGGTTCCAACTGCGAGTATTGAGATGAGAACATTTTGGGGTCTCAATCTGCTCATGGGACACATAGGGAAGCCGCCCATCTCACTGTACTGGTCTAGTGAAGCTATATTTGCAAGCCCTTTTTCCCAGCAACAATGAGTAAGGTGCAGTCATAATATCGAAAAAAAAAGATCGAAAGTCATAGGGCCTCATTACACGGTAGGCGGTAGGGATTTAACGTTACCGGTAATGGAATACCGGTAACGCTAAATCCCCATCCAAATTATGACCTTGCTCACCGCTATTTGCGGCACCGCTAAGTACGGTGCCACTAATAGCGGCCAGTCCGCAGGCGTGCGAACCTCGCATCCGTAATTTACGCCATGCCGCTATTAACACATCATCACAAGCCAAGCGGACGTGCCAATAGTGGCATGGAAAAGCACCCAAAACCCCTTACCGGCATGGCGCTAATACCGCCATCGCGAACCACCCGTTAAAAGAACTGTGCAGTGTTACCACCTGCCACAGGTGGCCACAATCAGCACAGGTGGAGGCAATGGAGACTGTGGCTGCTCAAAGGAGCACATCACACCCCTTCCCACACCCCTTCCCACACCAAGATGGTTCCAATACTAGCAGCATTACATGGCCTGGAGGACCTGATTGCAGCGCATCTCCAACAACAATAGGCAGCACAGAGGAGACGCAGGAGGAGGAGGGCAAGACAGGCACAGCAAGCAAGACCACGGCACCTAATCATACCACAGAGGCACCCACCAATTCCCAGGATCAGAGCCAGTCCATTTAACCTAACACCTGAGCAGATACACACCCTGTACCGTCTAGACCGGGATACCATCACCAGCATCGTGGACATGATACACCATGACATTGTGAGCCTCATAGACATCAGAACTGCCATCACCCCTCTACTAAAGGTGGTGACCATGCTCCACTTCCTGGCCACAGGCACCTACCAGCATACAGTGGGGCAGATGCATGGCATCTCCCAACCAGTATTCTCCCGCACGCTGAACCAGGTACTCGATGCCCTCCTGAAGCATGCACCTGAACACATAACCATGCCACGGACTGCACAGGAGATTGCAAACACCAAAGTCGGTTTCTATTCACTGGCAGGCATCCCAAGTTGCATCGGGGCCATCGACTGTACACATGTGGAATTGGTCGTCCCACATCACAATGAAGTAGTGTACCGAAACAGGAAACAATTCCACTCCATCAATGTCCAAATGGTATGTGACGCCAACAAGATAATCACACATTGCTGTGCCAGATTTCCCAGATCTACCCATGATTCCATGGTCCTGTGGAACTCAACTATCCCCCGCTACATGGAGCGACAAACGGGACAACGTTCGTGGCTACTTGGTGAGTAACAGGCCAAGCACATGGCAGTGTGCTTGGGGGGGGAGAGATAGATACTCCAACTGGGTGTGCGTGGGGGGGAGATAGATACTCCAACTGGGTGTGCGTGGGGGGGGAGAGATAGATACTCCAACTGGGTGTAGCCTGTAGTCCGTCGTCCAAATGCACATACAGATGTAAGCCAATGTCCATCTGGGAGGGCCGCAACGTACTTGAGATGAACGGACATGCAAGTATAAGCTGTTAAGACGGATTTCTGAACTCTGTCCTGGCGGCGCAGAAGTTCAGAAGGCCAACCTAATTACTTGGAACAGGGTAACCTCTGGACAAGCCAGACCAATCAAGGTAGCGATCGCGGCGGTCAAGACTAGGTCTCAAGAGGGGTGAGGGTGACTGAAGGCCCGCAATGAGCACACAAAGCCAGAGCGCTAACAAACTACTCCAAACAGTTGTTATATCAAAAATAGATACACATTTATTTTAAGGCCTTTAAAATAATGACCGTAGCGAGAAAATCACAATATCACAATATCAAGCCAACACATACCATATCAACACAATATATATACAAATACACAGTCACAAGCGTTTAAAGCACGAAATATGTAGTCCACCTGCCAGGGAAGGAAAACCGGCAGTGCGATAATGCTTTCGACTCAGTTCGCCTTCATAGGCACCTAACTAGATGGAAGTCCGAGCCCTGCGAAGAGTGGAGCCTTGTGCTCAAAGTACCTGCCACGCCGGTGCCAACGGGCAAAAGGGGACGCTCTTCGGAGGAAGTCAGGCAGTTCACGTTAGTGCACAGCAGAAGAAGAACAGGTTCCGCAACTCAAGCGCAGCCTCCACAGCGGGCAGAAGCAGAGCGCGAGTGCGGCAAAAGGGTGCTGTTTTTACACAGCAGGGAAAAGCAATGGGATACTGCAGGAGGGCGACCAGATCCTAGATATACTACTCACCGGTCCCCGAAGCAAGCAGACCCAGGCTTCTCCACGATAGTTTCAGCAGCTGGCAGGTTCAGAAGAGCAGGGAACGCTTTGAAGTCATGTAGAGCAAAAAGACGTCCCAATCGACGAGAGTTTTTTGGGAGCTCATCGTGAGTTCTGCAGTATACGGTAAAACTGGCAGTAATGGAATTACCGCTACATTTACCACAAGACTGAGTAAGAGGTTGGTGCTAATTCCGCTGGTGGAATTAGTCCCAGCAGAATTTCCATCAACATAGCAGAATTATCACCAGAAATAATTCGCCTGGCAGAATTACCACCAAGAGTGAAAATGAAATATACTCAGTATCACAAGTCAAAATACAGCCGAAAATGGGCTGTAATTACACCAAAAATGCAGTGCAGTTACCTCCACCTGGAGGTAAATGCTTACAGGTGAACAAAACAAGTTACAGGTGCATCTAATCCACTCAGGTAACACTGCTGTTGAATTTACCCACACTTGGATTGTGCTGAATTTAGCCATACTAGAATTGGACTGAATCAGCGAGGTAGACGCCATTGCGTATCGCAACACAACAAATGAACCCAACACCAGTGAAGCAAGCAATTCAAGAGGGCACCTGCCCTTGGAATATACCTGAAGCCAAGACCAACAAAGTAACCAACCCAGGAGGGCACACGCCCTGAAACATATCACAAACCCAAACCGAAAACGGAGGCACAATACAACAACCACAGTGGGACAGACAATACTGTGTGCTCGAGTACACAGACTTATTCCAAGACCAGGAAAGTAACTAACCCAGTAGGGCACGCACCCCTAAAGTATATCACAAACCCAAAACCCAGAGTGGAGTCACAATACAACAACCACAGCAAGCCAAACACCACTGTGTTTTGGAGCACACCTATTTTATTCAAACCCAATAGGGCAACTGCCCCTGTAACATTTCACAACCCAAACCCAAAAAGGAGTCAGAATAAAACAACCACAGTGAGATAGACGCCACTGTCTGCTGGGGTACTCCGATTTATTCCAAGTCCAGGAAAGTAACCAACCACACAGGGGAGTCTCATGCCCCAAGGAACCCAAATCACTGCACAGCTGAGCACCCAATCAATCAAAACCAAAACACAAAATAGAACCGCAAGACAAGACCGCAGTGAGATACCAACCTCCACATCCCACAGCAAGGCAGACATCAATGTGCCACAACACACCAAATTAACCTGAGACCAAGAAAGTAACCAACTCAGCAGGGCACCCGCCCCAGGAATATATCATCTATCACAAACCCAAATCAGAGGCACAATACAGCAACCACAACAAGGCAGACACCACTGTGTGTCAGGGGCATAATGATTTAATCTGAGACCATGAAAGTAACCTTTCACTGTCTTGTGTGCAAGTGTGTTGTTGCACATTAACCACTTGTAAGTAAGCAGTGAGCTATATTTCTGTATTTTACCTGAGTGCCAGCCAAGTAGTACTCCTCTTTATTTGGCGTGTTGTGAGTAGATTATATTTTAAAGTGCTGATACATTTTATAAGGAGATTCAGGAGTATTTGGCATAATTGTGTGATCTTGGTTATTTCATTGAAGACCAATTACTAGACAAGTTCCCTTACTTTGAAAAGCAAAGTTACTTGGTGTTTCAGTCTGTATCTGTTCTTTGGGCGGTAGACATTTTGTCATGGCTTCACGTCAGATGTCTGGTGAGGAGGCTCTCAATTTACTGATGCAGTCTGACCTGGAGCAAGGCACAGAACCAGAAGCAACATCTGAAACAGAATCTCCTTCTGAGGGAGAGCATGAAGTAGATTTGGGAAGTTAGTTTTCTGTTGAGGCTAGTTCAACCTCCTCATCTGATGAGGAAGGGAGCGGAGGGGTACATGCACCTCGTGTGGCACTTCCCAAACAAAGTTCACCTGCAAGGATAAGGAGACATGCAAGGAATATTCTAGTTGATCACATGGCTGATGAGTCTGACTGGGTGCCTCCAACAATGGCTCAGCCTGTTGTGCCACCTTTCACTGGAGTATTTGGATGCACAGAAAATACAGATGGTTTTGCGCCTATTGACTTTTCAAATCTTTTTGTGGATGATGGATTCATTTCAGATATGGTTGAGCAAACCAGTCTGTATGCTGAACAGTTCTTGAGGGAACGAGGTGCCAAAATGAAACCCCATTCCCGAGCACACCTTTGGGTTCCAACTGCGAGTATTGAGATGAGAACATTTTGGGGTCTCAATCTGCTCATGGGACACATAGGGAAGCCGTCCATCTCACTGTACTGGTCTAGTGAAGCTATATTTGCAAGCCCTTTTTCCCAGCAACAATGAGTAAGGTGCAGTCATAATATCGAAAAAAAAAGATCGAAAGTCATAGGGCCTCATTACACGGTAGGCGGTAGGGATTTAACGTTACCGGTAATGGAATACCGGTAACGCTAAATCCCCATCCAAATTATGACCTTGCTCACCGCTATTTGCGGCACCGCTAAGTACGGTGCCACTAATAGCGGCCAGTCCGCAGGCGTGCGAACCTCGCATCCGTAATTTACGCCATGCCGCTATTAACACATCATCACAAGCCAAGCAGACGTGCCAATAGTGGCATGGAAAAGCACCCAAAACCCCTTACCGGCATGGCGCTAATACCGCCATCGCGAACCACCCGTTAAAAGAACTGTGCAGTGTTACCACCTGCCACAGGTGGCCACAATCAGCACAGGTGGAGGCAATGGAGACTGTGGCTGCTCAAAGGAGCACATCACACCCCTTCCCACACCCCTTCCCACACCAAGATGGTTCCAATACTAGCAGCATTACATGGCCTGGAGGACCTGATTGCAGCGCATCTCCAACAACAATAGGCAGCACAGAGGAGACGCAGGAGGAGGAGGGCAAGACAGGCACAGCAAGCAAGACCACGGCACCTAATCATACCACAGAGGCACCCACCAATTCCCAGGATCAGAGCCAGTCCATTTAACCTAACACCTGAGCAGATACACACCCTGTACCGTCTAGACCGGGATACCATCACCAGCATCGTGGACATGATACACCATGACATTGTGAGCCTCATAGACATCAGAACTGCCATCACCCCTCTACTAAAGGTGGTGACCATGCTCCACTTCCTGGCCACAGGCACCTACCAGCATACAGTGGGGCAGATGCATGGCATCTCCCAACCAGTATTCTCCCGCACGCTGAACCAGGTACTCGATGCCCTCCTGAAGCATGCACCTGAACACATAACCATGCCACGGACTGCACAGGAGATTGCAAACACCAAAGTCGGTTTCTATTCACTGGCAGGCATCCCAAGTTGCATCGGGGCCATCGACTGTACACATGAGGAATTGGTCGTCCCACATCACAATGAAGTAGTGTACCGAAACAGGAAACAATTCCACTCCATCAATGTCCAAATGGTATGTGACGCCAACAAGATAATCACACATTGCTGTGCCAGATTTCCCAGATCTACCCATGATTCCATGGTCCTGTGGAACTCAACTATCCCCCGCTACATGGAGCGACAAACGGGACAACGTTCGTGGCTACTTGGTGAGTAACAGGCCAAGCACATGGCAGTGTGCTTGGGGGGGAGAGATAGATACTCCAACTGGGTGTGCGTGGGGGGGAGATAGATACTCCAACTGGGTGTGCGTGGGGGGGGAGAGATAGATACTCCAACTGGGTGTAGCCTGTAGTCCGTCGTCCAAATGCACATACAGATGTAAGCCAATGTCCATCTGGGAGGGCCGCAACGTACTTGAGATGAACGGACATGCAAGTATAAGCTGTTAAGACGGATTTCTGAACTCTGTCCTGGCGGCGCAGAAGTTCAGAAGGCCAACCTAATTACTTGGAACAGGGTAACCTCTGGACAAGCCAGACCAATCAAGGTAGCGATCGCGGCGGTCAAGACTAGGTCTCAAGAGGGGTGAGGGTGACTGAAGGCCCGCAATGAGCACACAAAGCCAGAGCGCTAACAAACTACTCCAAACAGTTGTTATATCAAAAATAGATACACATTTATTTTAAGGCCTTTAAAATAATGACCGTAGCGAGAAAATCACAATATCACAATATCAAGCCAACACATACCATATCAACACAATATATATACAAATACACAGTCACAAGCGTTTAAAGCACGAAATATGTAGTCCACCTGCCAGGGAAGGAAAACCGGCAGTGCGATAATGCTTTCGACTCAGTTCGCCTTCATAGGCACCTAACTAGATGGAAGTCCGAGCCCTGCGAAGAGTGGAGCCTTGTGCTCAAAGTACCTGCCACGCCGGTGCCAACGGGCAAAAGGGGACGCTCTTCGGAGGAAGTCAGGCAGTTCACGTTAGTGCACAGCAGAAGAAGAACAGGTTCCGCAACTCAAGCGCAGCCTCCACAGCGGGCAGAAGCAGAGCGCGAGTGCGGCAAAAGGGTGCTGTTTTTACACAGCAGGGAAAAGCAATGGGATACTGCAGGAGGGCGACCAGATCCTAGATATACTACTCACCGGTCCCCGAAGCAAGCAGACCCAGGCTTCTCCACGATAGTTTCAGCAGCTGGCAGGTTCAGAAGAGCAGGGAACGCTTTGAAGTCATGTAGAGCAAAAAGACGTCCCAATCGACGAGAGTTTTTTGGGAGCTCATTGTGAGTTCTGCAGTATACGGTAAAACTGGCAGTAATGGAATTACCGCTACATTTACCACAAGACTGAGTAAGAGGTTGGTGCTAATTCCGCTGGTGGAATTAGTCCCAGCAGAATTTCCATCAACATAGCAGAATTATCACCAGAAATAATTCGCCTGGCAGAATTACCACCAAGAGTGAAAATGAAATATACTCAGTATCACAAGTCAAAATACAGCCGAAAATGGGCTGTAATTACACCAAAAATGCAGTGCAGTTACCTCCACCTGGAGGTAAATGCTTACAGGTGAACAAAACAAGTTACAGGTGCATCTAATCCACTCAGGTAACACTGCTGTTGAATTTACCCACACTTGGATTGTGCTGAATTTAGCCATACTAGAATTGGACTGAATCAGCGAGGTAGACGCCATTGCGTATCGCAACACAACAAATGAACCCAACACCAGTGAAGCAAGCAATTCAAGAGGGCACCTGCCCTTGGAATATACCTGAAGCCAAGACCAACAAAGTAACCAACCCAGGAGGGCACACGCCCTGAAACATATCACAAACCCAAACCGAAAACGGAGGCACAATACAACAACCACAGTGGGACAGACAATACTGTGTGCTCGAGTACACAGACTTATTCCAAGACCAGGAAAGTAACTAACCCAGTAGGGCACGCACCCCTAAAGTATATCACAAACCCAAAACCCAGAGTGGAGTCACAATACAACAACCACAGCAAGCCAAACACCACTGTGTTTTGGAGCACACCTATTTTATTCAAACCCAATAGGGCAACTGCCCCTGTAACATTTCACAACCCAAACCCAAAAAGGAGTCAGAATAAAACAACCACAGTGAGATAGACGCCACTGTCTGCTGGGGTACTCCGATTTATTCCAAGTCCAGGAAAGTAACCAACCACACAGGGGAGTCTCATGCCCCAAGGAACCCAAATCACTGCACAGCTGAGCACCCAATCAATCAAAACCAAAACACAAAATAGAACCGCAAGACAAGACCGCAGTGAGATACCAACCTCCACATCCCACAGCAAGGCAGACATCAATGTGCCACAACACACCAAATTAACCTGAGACCAAGAAAGTAACCAACTCAGCAGGGCACCCGCCCCAGGAATATATCATCTATCACAAACCCAAATCAGAGGCACAATACAGCAACCACAACAAGGCAGACACCACTGTGTGTCAGGGGCATAATGATTTAATCTGAGACCATGAAAGTAACCTTTCACTGTCTTGTGTGCAAGTGTGTTGTTGCACATTAACCACTTGTAAGTAAGCAGTGAGCTATATTTCTGTATTTTACCTGAGTGCCAGCCAAGTAGTACTCCTCTTTATTTGGCGTGTTGTGAGTAGATTATATTTTAAAGTGCTGATACATTTTATAAGGAGATTCAGGAGTATTTGGCATAATTGTGTGATCTTGGTTATTTCATTGAAGACCAATTACTAGACAAGTTCCCTTACTTTGAAAAGCAAAGTTACTTGGTGTTTCAGTCTGTATCTGTTCTTTGGGCGGTAGACATTTTGTCATGGCTTCACGTCAGATGTCTGGTGAGGAGGCTCTCAATTTACTGATGCAGTCTGACCTGGAGCAAGGCACAGAACCAGAAGCAACATCTGAAACAGAATCTCCTTCTGAGGGAGAGCATGAAGTAGATTTGGGAAGTTAGTTTTCTGTTGAGGCTAGTTCAACCTCCTCATCTGATGAGGAAGGGAGCGGAGGGGTACATGCACCTCGTGTGGCACTTCCCAAACAAAGTTCACCTGCAAGGATAAGGAGACATGCAAGGAATATTCTAGTTGATCACATGGCTGATGAGTCTGACTGGGTGCCTCCAACAATGGCTCAGCCTGTTGTGCCACCTTTCACTGGAGTATTTGGATGCACAGAAAATACAGATGGTTTTGCGCCTATTGACTTTTCAAATCTTTTTGTGGATGATGGATTCATTTCAGATATGGTTGAGCAAACCAGTCTGTATGCTGAACAGTTCTTGAGGGAACGAGGTGCCAAAATGAAACCCCATTCCCGAGCACACCTTTGGGTTCCAACTGCGAGTATTGAGATGAGAACATTTTGGGGTCTCAATCTGCTCATGGGACACATAGGGAAGCCGTCCATCTCACTGTACTGGTCTAGTGAAGCTATATTTGCAAGCCCTTTTTCCCAGCAACAATGAGTAAGGTGCAGTCATAATATCGAAAAAAAAAGATCGAAAGTCATAGGGCCTCATTACACGGTAGGCGGTAGGGATTTAACGTTACCGGTAATGGAATACCGGTAACGCTAAATCCCCATCCAAATTATGACCTTGCTCACCGCTATTTGCGGCACCGCTAAGTACGGTGCCACTAATAGCGGCCAGTCCGCAGGCGTGCGAACCTCGCATCCGTAATTTACGCCATGCCGCTATTAACACATCATCACAAGCCAAGCGGACGTGCCAATAGTGGCATGGAAAAGCACCCAAAACCCCTTACCGGCATGGCGCTAATACCGCCATCGCGAACCACCCGTTAAAAGAACTGTGCAGTGTTACCACCTGCCACAGGTGGCCACAATCAGCACAGGTGGAGGCAATGGAGACTGTGGCTGCTCAAAGGAGCACATCACACCCCTTCCCACACCCCTTCCCACACCAAGATGGTTCCAATACTAGCAGCATTACATGGCCTGGAGGACCTGATTGCAGCGCATCTCCAACAACAATAGGCAGCACAGAGGAGACGCAGGAGGAGGAGGGCAAGACAGGCACAGCAAGCAAGACCACGGCACCTAATCATACCACAGAGGCACCCACCAATTCCCAGGATCAGAGCCAGTCCATTTAACCTAACACCTGAGCAGATACACACCCTGTACCGTCTAGACCGGGATACCATCACCAGCATCGTGGACATGATACACCATGACATTGTGAGCCTCATAGACATCAGAACTGCCATCACCCCTCTACTAAAGGTGGTGACCATGCTCCACTTCCTGGCCACAGGCACCTACCAGCATACAGTGGGGCAGATGCATGGCATCTCCCAACCAGTATTCTCCCGCACGCTGAACCAGGTACTCGATGCCCTCCTGAAGCATGCACCTGAACACATAACCATGCCACGGACTGCACAGGAGATTGCAAACACCAAAGTCGGTTTCTATTCACTGGCAGGCATCCCAAGTTGCATCGGGGCCATCGACTGTACACATGAGGAATTGGTCGTCCCACATCACAATGAAGTAGTGTACCGAAACAGGAAACAATTCCACTCCATCAATGTCCAAATGGTATGTGACGCCAACAAGATAATCACACATTGCTGTGCCAGATTTCCCAGATCTACCCATGATTCCATGGTCCTGTGGAACTCAACTATCCCCCGCTACATGGAGCGACAAACGGGACAACGTTCGTGGCTACTTGGTGAGTAACAGGCCAAGCACATGGCAGTGTGCTTGGGGGGGAGAGATAGATACTCCAACTGGGTGTGCGTGGGGGGGAGATAGATACTCCAACTGGGTGTGCGTGGGGGGGAGAGATAGATACTCCAACTGGGTGTAGCCTGTAGTCCGTCGTCCAAATGCACATACAGATGTAAGCCAATGTCCATCTGGGAGGGCCGCAACGTACTTGAGATGAACGGACATGCAAGTATAAGCTGTTAAGACGGATTTCTGAACTCTGTCCTGGCGGCGCAGAAGTTCAGAAGGCCAACCTAATTACTTGGAACAGGGTAACCTCTGGACAAGCCAGACCAATCAAGGTAGCGATCGCGGCGGTCAAGACTAGGTCTCAAGAGGGGTGAGGGTGACTGAAGACCCGCAATGAGCACACAAAGCCAGAGCGCTAACAAACTACTCCAAACAGTTGTTATATCAAAAATAGATACACATTTATTTTAAGGCCTTTAAAATAATGACCGTAGCGAGAAAATCACAATATCACAATATCAAGCCAACACATACCATATCAACACAATATATATACAAATACACAGTCGCAAGCGTTTAAAGCACGAAATATGTAGTCCACCTGCCAGGGAAGGAAAACAGGCAGTGCGATAATGCTTTCGACTCAGTTCGCCTTCATAGGCACCTAACTAGATGGAAGTCCGAGCCCTGCGAAGAGTGGAGCCTTGTGCTCAAAGTACCTGCCACGCCGGTGCCAATGGGCAAAAGGGGACGCTCTTCGGAGGAAGTCAGGCAGTTCACGTTAGTGCACAGCAGAAGAAGAACAGGTTCCGCAACTCAAGCGCAGCCTCCACAGCGGGCAGAAGCAGAGCGCGAGTGCGGCAAAAGGGTGCTGTTTTTACACAGCAGGGAAAAGCAATGGGATACTGCAGGAGGGCGACCAGATCCTAGATATACTACTCACCGGTCCCCGAAGCAAGCAGACCCAGGCTTCTCCACGATAGTTTCAGCAGCTGGCAGGTTCAGAAGAGCAGGGAACGCTTTGAAGTCGTGTAGAGCAAAAAGACGTCCCAATCGACGAAACCGGCACAGTTTGTTGCCGCGCAGGACAACGGAGCGGCCGTGTGTATTCGAGCCAAATGAACCCTCCTCCCTTCAGACCTGGGAACGCCAAGTGCACGAAGCGTGGGAGAGGGACAAGGACTCGCAATACAACACAACCTGGCGGCGGTTGCAGAGCCAAACTCCTTTGTAAGCTGGTCAGTCAACTGGATGGCCCAGAGACGCTTCCGAAGGCTTCCTTGGCAGGAGATGGTTGAAGATGCCGGGAATAGCTGGTCCTGCTATTCCAAAGGTCGAAGCACCAGTACAGGCCTTCTGGTTCGATCAAAGGAGGACAGGGGCTCTCCGGACGACAGCAGTGCAAAGGAGGATTCCTTCAGCGGGTCACCAGCGATTCCTCGGTCCAGCCTCGTAGTTGCAGGATACTTGGCTCCTGTATTCCTTCGTTCGTGAGAACTCAGGAGATCGACATGGTAGTGGTGTTTCCAGCCCCCTCTTATCCACGGTTCCCTTCGCGCCAAAACGGAGGGGAGCCAATGGGAGATCCGCTCATCAAAACACATACCATACGTGGACCAATCACGGACCACGGTGGTCCCAGGCATTCACACCACCCTAGACTCTCTGGCACCCAGGATGTGTATTGGGACCAGACATCCCAGCCCACACCCTGGAGGCACACAAACGACATGTAGAAGCCCGCGAAAGCATCTGCGTTTCGCGGGAAAGTACATGCCCAAATAAGGAAGGCCCCGGGTCGCCCGACCTGGGGAAGGTGAAGGGAGCAAGACGGTCAGTGGACAGGACAAAGGAGCCTCGCGGCCTGGCCATTTTGGGGAGCCAGGCCACCATTTTGGGTTCAGGGCAAAAACGTGCTCAGAACGCCAAAAGGAGCTCAAAATAAACAAAACGATCGCTGCCACCATTCCAGTCCCTGAATGACTTGCACCGATCAAATACCATCCTAAAAGAGTATCTAGGGCCTGTAGAAGGCTAGAGACCCAAGAGAGCTGTAACTTAGCTTACAGTGCCCTCTTGTGTCGTGTTGCACTAAAGCTGCGACACAATAAAAGAAACTACGGGAAACCACGTTCCCCGGTACTGACTGTCTTAAGGGCATGTCAGTTTCCCCGTAAGAAAGGAGCGAAAGCCCAGAGGAGTGCGGCAGAAGGCTGCACTTCTCTGGCAAAGTCAAGAACAAGGTTAAAAACAATAGCAAAAAGTTTAGGGGTTGCCACATGGAAGGAAAATTCCCTACAATTACGAAATCTTTCCTAACACTCGCCCCTCCCAGACTATGGACAGGGGGAACTAATCCACCCCTGGATGAGTTTCTTGTTCAGGTCGGTTAAACATTCTGGACAACCCATCAGCATTGCTATGTTGGACACCTGGTCTATGCTCAATAGTGAAGTCGAAGCCTTGAAGACTTATGGACCACCTAAGCAACTTTGGATTCTCCCCCTTCATGTTCATTAGCCACTTTAAGGGCTTATGGTCAGTCTGCATAGTGAAGTGGGTCCCATAGAGGTAGGGCCTCAGCTTCCTTAGGGCCCACA
Source organism: Ambystoma mexicanum (assembly GCF_040938575.1). NCBI lineage: Eukaryota > Metazoa > Chordata > Amphibia > Caudata > Ambystomatidae > Ambystoma > Ambystoma mexicanum. The sequence continues at coordinate 1,558,110,545 of NC_090931.1, forward strand.
CAACAGAGAAACATTCTTTCTCTACCGTGGACCATCTGAGCTCTCTGTCCTTAAGCTGGCGACTAATAAAACCGATAGGGTGTTCCTTACCCTTCTCATCTACTTGTGATAGTACAGCTCCTATCCCAGTGTCAGAGGCATCCGTCTGCACGATAAAAGGTCTTTGATAATCAGGGGCCCTGAGCACAGGAGCCTGGCACAAGGAGTCTTTTAAGCCATTGAAGGCCTTCTCACACTCGTCGGTCCAAGTTACCTTCTTGGGTTTCTTCGGAGTTGTGAGGGCAGTCAGAGGAGCAGCTATGGTACCATAGTCTGCCACAAAATTGCGGTAATACCTCGTGAGTCCTAAAAAGGCTCTCACTTGGTTTTGCGTAGTGGGGGTAGGCCAGTCTTGTACTGCTTGTACTTTACTGGGTAGAGGCTGTATCCTCCCTCCACCTACTTCATGTCCAAGGTAAACCACTGAGCTTTGTCCAATCTGGCATTTACTCGCCTTTATGGTCAAGTGGGCTTTTTGAAGAGCCTGGAGCACAATCCCGAGGTGTTTCACATGGTCTTCCCAGGTGGCACTGAAAACTGCTATATCGTCCAGATATGCAAGACAGAATTCGTCCAACCCATTCAACACATGATTCACAAGCCTCTGGAAAGTGGCAGGTGCATTCTTCAACCCGAACGGCATTACCCGGAATTGGTAAAGGCCGTCTGGAGTAGAAAATGCTGTCTTCTCCCTGGCATGTTCTGCTAAAGCTATTTGCCAATAGCCAGCAGTAAGGTCAAACGTGCTGAGGTACTTGGAGGCACCCAAAGTATCCACCAGCTCATCTGTTCGAGGCAAGGGGTGGGCATCTGTCTTGGTGACAGCATTCAGAGCCCTGTAATCCACGCAGAACCTCAATTCAGAAGTGCCTGCCTTTGGAACCAAGACCACAGGACTGGACCAAGGACTACTAGAGGGTTCAATCACCCCAAGGTCTAACATTTTGTTGACCTCGGTCTTAATATAAGACCGTACTTTATCCGACATCCTGTATCCCCTACTTTTGGTAGGTACACTGTCTCCTGTGTCAATGTTATGTTTGCACCAAGGTGTCAAACCAGGCGACTGTGAGAACAGGGGGGAAAACTGCCTAAGCAAACTTTTCACCTCAGCCTGCTGATCAGAAGCCAGGTGAGGGGCCACTCGGACACCCTCAATGGAGCTATCTAAAGGACCGCTGTGGAACAGGTCGGGGAGAGGTTCTGACTCCTCTTCCTCAACGTCTGACGCCAGTAGCAGTGCTGCGATTTCGACTCTTGGGACGAAAGCCTTCAGCCTATTCACATGGAACACTTTTGGAGCCTGTCCAGGCCTTCCAAGGTCCACTAAATAGTTCACCTCACCCAGGGGCTCCACCACTGTGTAAGGGCCTGACCATTTGTCCTGTAAAGCGCGAGGCCTTATTGGATTCATGATCAGGACTTGCTGACCAGGTGTAAAGTTGATGAGGGAAGCCTTCTGGTCGTACCAATGTTTCACCAGCGCTTGCCCTGCCTTCAATTTATCACTAGCCAAGCCCATCAGAAGTACCATCCGTTTTCTGAGCCTTAGCACATAGTCAACTACATTGGTAGTAACAGGGGGAGTGGGCATCTCCCATCCCTCCTTGACAATGGCTAAGGGTCCCCGTACGGGATGACCGAACAGAAGTTCGAAGGGGCTGAAGCCAACACCCTCCTGTGGTACCTCTCGGTAGGCAAACAGCAAGCATGGTAAAAGAAGATCCCATTTTCTTCTCTGGGGCTCCTCCAGAGCCCCAATCATGCTCTTTAACGTTCTGTTGAAACGTTCCACCAGACCATTGGTCTGGGGGTGGTATGCAGAAGAGAACTTGTAGGTGACCCCACATTCTTTCCACATAGCCTGCATATACTTCGACATAAAGTTGCTGCCACGATCTGACACAACTTCTTTAGGGAAGCCAACCCTAGTAAATATGCCGAGAAAAGCTTTTGCAACTGACTTGGCAGTTACAGTTTTCAATGGGATGGCCTCAGGATACCTGGTTGCATGGTCGACCAGCACCAGGATAAACCTATTGCCCGAGGATGTTTGCGGGTCAAGGGGACCGACGATGTCGATCCCTACCCTTTCAAATGGTACCCCCACAACTGGGAGCGGTACCAACGGAGCTTGGATTGTCGCGCCAACCTTACCAGACAACTGGCAGGAGGCGCAACTCCTGCAGTGACTTTCTACTTGCACCCCCATCTTGGGCCAGTAGAAGTGCATGGATAACCTTTGCTTGGTCCTCTTCATACCAAGGTGACCAGCAAGGGGAACTTCATGCGCCAACTGCAGGAGGAAGGGTCTAACAGCAAGGGGAACCACCAACCTCCTATGGTCTCCTTCTGTAGACTCTGTGGGCTCACTATACAGGAGTCCACCTTCCCAATAAATCCTATGCTTCCCAGGAGGTTCACCCTCAAGCTGGGAGCAGGCCTGTCTCCTTAGGCCTTCCAGAGATGGGCACTCACATTGGCCTTTACTGAATTCGTCCCTATCAGGACCTCCTTCAACTAACAAGTCTTTTAGTTCAGGATGATCGTTGGGGTCGAATACTTCAGGCATCGCCACCTCCTCGTCAGGCTCGGGCGATCGACCAACTTCCTCCACCGCAGTGGTAGGCGAGCTCGGGGGAATATTCTCTTTCCCTCGTCTTGACTTGTAGACTCCTTTCGCCTTGGGTTTCCCCTTCGGCTGGGGCGGCGTATTGGACTTGGCCAATGCTGCCCGTGCTTGCGACCGTGTGTAGGGTCTTTCGGCAGTGTCTCCTACGAGCCCTAAAGCTCTGAGATCATTACCCAACAAGACCTTTCCCGGGACGTTTCTCTGAATGCTCACTGGAATCCTGACTGCTGTACCATTTAAAGTTAGATTAACAGGGATCACGGGAAACATACGGAGGGGGCCGTCAGCCAACTTAGTGGGCATCAGAGTAGCTCTGGCAACTTCCTCTGAGTCTACCAAGGTAGAATCCACTACAGTTCGACTGCACCCACTATCCCTAAGAGCTGGAGTATCCACTCCATTGATCAGCACACTGTCTTTAAAGTAGTGCTTGGTATTATCCGGAATCCTAGCATACGCCTCTGCGACTTTAGGCTCCCAGGAACCCAGGGACACTAAAACGACCTCAGCCTCTATTCCGCTGGGAAATGAGTCTGAGGAGAAGGATGCTCCTGTAATCTCTTCTTCCTCGTAGGAGGAGAAGGCCAGATTAGCGGAGTGGACCCCCAAAGGTCTAACCTTACAACGGGGGTCCCCCTTCACATGGTCAGTTGCTCCACAAGAAAAACAAGCCCCAGTGGGTCTGTTTACGTAGGGAGGCTTATTGTAACCAGAGTTCTGTTTCGGAGGCAAACCTCCACTACCCTGTGAGTTCTCTTGTGTCTTACCCTTGTTTTTCTTTTTGTGGCCCTTTTGGGAAGAAGATTTAGCAGATTCCCCACCCTCCATATCTTTGGACTTTTTCCCCTCCTCCTGCTTACCAGGATGAGTTTTGTCCTTATGGGACACTCGATGTGACACCCATAAGTCGGCTGCAATGGCCAGCTTCTTAGGATCTATCTCCTTCGAATCGGCCAAATGCTGCTTAAGCTCCGGGGAAGAAGAAGCAAAAATGTGTTCCAGCATGACAAGATTTATCATGCCGTCGAAGGTAGAAACCTTATAGCCTTCGACCCAGCCAGTTAAGTTTTTCAAAGATTCAGCGACATAAGATACCCAAGTACCACCTTCCTTTTTCTTATACTCTCGAAAACGCTTTAAATATTGGGCCGGAGTCTTCCCAAACTTTAAAATGAGAGTCTGCTTTAACATTGCGAAATCAGCCCGCTCAGCCTTCGACATTTCCATAATGGCACTACAGCCAGAATGGGGCAGTCTACTGAGCAACCACGCAATCTTATCAGCATTGTCAACTTCCTGGACCTCGCATGCATACTCAAACGCATTCAGCCAGTCCATAATGTCATTCCTCTCTTCATACACACTGAGCAGATCTTTTGGAAACCGTGGATGAGAGGAGGCCCCAGACCCATGTCCAGGACCCTTGGATCCATTTGCAACCTGAAGCTTGGCCAGTTCCAACTGGTGATCCCTGTCTTTTTGTTTTTCTGCCTGTTCGATTTTTAGTTTGGCTATGCTGAATTCAAGCTCCTGCTGCCTAAACCGCAGCTCTTGCTTCTTGAATTCAAGCATAGCCTCCCCATCAGCACTGGCAGAGGAAACATTAGACATCTCGTCCTCCCTGTCCTCGTGGTCGCGGGGGAGCAGTGCGGCGGCAGAACCGTCGGTTCTACCAGTGAGAGCAGCCCCACCACCTTCCGCACTGTCCTCAGAAGTAATAGCGTCAAGCTGCGCTTCTTGCCACGCCACGATTCTTTGGATCATTTCCACTTTTGTGCCTTGAGAGGAAACACCTCTCTCCGCACACATCTTTTTCAGCGTTTCTGATTTGGAAGCATTTAAAGTTAACAACGTACTTGTTTCCATACTGTTTGATAGGACTATGGCCTTTTTAAAGTTATACTATAACAATTCACTACGTGTACTATTTGGAATAACCTGAAATGCCTTAGTTCGAGCGCAACACTGGATACCTTCAGTCGTATCCCACCGCTGTACACCAATTTGTTAAGACGGATTTCTGAACTCTGTCCTGGCGGCGCAGAAGTTCAGAAGGCCAACCTAATTACTTGGAACAGGGTAACCTCTGGACAAGCCAGACCAATCAAGGTAGCGATCGCGGCGGTCAAGACTAGGTCTCAAGAGGGGTGAGGGTGACTGAAGGCCCGCAATGAGCACACAAAGCCAGAGCGCTAACAAACTACTCCAAACAGTTGTTATATCAAAAATAGATACACATTTATTTTAAGGCCTTTAAAATAATGACCGTAGCGAGAAAATCACAATATCACAATATCAAGCCAACACATACCATATCAACACAATATATATACAAATACACAGTCGCAAGCGTTTAAAGCACGAAATATGTAGTCCACCTGCCAGGGAAGGAAAACAGGCAGTGCGATAATGCTTTCGACTCAGTTCGCCTTCATAGGCACCTAACTAGATGGAAGTCCGAGCCCTGCGAAGAGTGGAGCCTTGTGCTCAAAGTACCTGCCACGCCGGTGCCAACGGGCAAAAGGGGACGCTCTTCGGAGGAAGTCAGGCAGTTCACGTTAGTGCACAGCAGAAGAAGAACAGGTTCCGCAACTCAAGCGCAGCCTCCACAGCGGGCAGAAGCAGAGCGCGAGTGCGGCAAAAGGGTGCTGTTTTTACACAGCAGGGAAAAGCAATGGGATACTGCAGGAGGGCGACCAGATCCTAGATATACTACTCACCGGTCCCCGAAGCAAGCAGACCCAGGCTTCTCCACGATAGTTTCAGCAGCTGGCAGGTTCAGAAGAGCAGGGAACGCTTTGAAGTCGTGTAGAGCAAAAAGACGTCCCAATCGACGAAACCGGCACAGTTTGTTGCCGCGCAGGACAACGGAGCGGCCGTGTGTATTCGAGCCAAATGAACCCTCCTCCCTTCAGACCTGGGAACGCCAAGTGCACGAAGCGTGGGAGAGGGACAAGGACTCGCAATACAACACAACCTGGCGGCGGTTGCAGAGCCAAACTCCTTTGTAAGCTGGTCAGTCAACTGGATGGCCCAGAGACGCTTCCGAAGGCTTACTTGGCAGGAGATGGTTGAAGATGCCGGGAATAGCTGGTCCTGCTATTCCAAAGGTCGAAGCACCAGTACAGGCCTTCTGGTTCGATCAAAGGAGGACAGGGGCTCTCCGGACGACAGCAGTGCAAAGGAGGATTCCTTCAGCGGGTCACCAGCGATTCCTCGGTCCAGCCTCGTAGTTGCAGGATACTTGGCTCCTGTATTCCTTCGTTCGTGAGAACTCAGGAGATCGACATGGTAGTGGTGTTTCCAGCCCCCTCTTATCCACGGTTCCCTTCGCGCCAAAACGGAGGGGAGCCAATGGGAGATCCGCTCATCAAAACACATACCATACGTGGACCAATCACGGACCACGGTGGTCCCAGGCATTCACACCACCCTAGACTCTCTGGCACCCAGGATGTGTATTGGGACCAGACATCCCAGCCCACACCCTGGAGGCACACAAACGACATGTAGAAGACTGCGAAAGCATCTGCGTTTCGCGGGAAAGTACATGCCCAAATAAGGAAGGCCCCGGGTCGCCCGACCTGGGGAAGGTGAAGGGAGCAAGACGGTCAGTGGACAGGACAAAGGAGCCTCGCGGCCTGGCCATTTTGGGGAGCCAGGCCACCATTTTGGGTTCAGGGCAAAAACGTGCTCAGAACGCCAAAAGGAGCTCAAAATAAACAAAACGATTGCTGCCACCATTCCAGTCCCTGAATGACTTGCACCGATCAAATACCATCCTAAAAGAGTATCTAGGGCCTGTAGAAGGCTAGAGACCCAAGAGAGCTGTAACTTAGCTTACAGTGCCCTCTTGTGTCGTGTTGCACTAAAGCTGCGACACGATAAAAGAAACTACGGGAAACCACGTTCCCCGGTACTGACTGTCTTAAGGGCATGTCAGTTTCCCCGTAAGAAAGGAGCGAAAGCCCAGAGGAGTGCGGCAGAAGGCTGCACTTCTCTGGCAAAGTCAAGAACAAGGTTAAAAACAATAGCAAAAAGTTTAGGGGTTGCCACATGGAAGGAAAATTCCCTACAATTACGAAATCTTTCCTAACATAAGCTACACAACATAGATGACAATCCAAGTCTAGAAACATCAAACATCAAACCACATCCACACTGCACAACATTCCACGCCACAAAATACACAAATGTCATCCATGCCGTCAACATAGTCATGCTGAATTCGTCCAGCACGACATCAATAATGCAATGTGCCCTTCAATGCATGCTAAGGGATACCCCCTAGTCATAGCAATGCACCACTAACCCATAGCACCACTGAAGTGATGCCTCTCAGCATGGCAACGTCAATGTTGGAAGGGCAGTACACCACCAGTGTGGTACCAAATCTGCCTGGGCACAGGGACACCTAAGACCTGGCCTCACACAGGACATGTCAATTACTGTTGGAGGCATTAATGAGGCATGTCTACTTGCAGGGTTGAGCCCACCTTTGCACATTGCAGTTACACAGACCATTTGCATGTATGCTGTTGATTGTGTACTTGAATGTCAATGCCAAGTCAATGTTTGTGAAATGAACAGGCCACACTTGAGGTGAACAGTAACAGTACCCCATTCCTTCCCCCATATAGGTGATGCCGGCTATCCCCTGAAGAGGTGGCTCCTCACACCTGTACGGAACCCACAGAACAGGCACGAAGAGGAATACAATCGTGCACACACCCGTACCCGCATCGTGATCGAGCAGACTTTTGGACTTTTGAAGTCACGGTTTAGGTGCATTAGCAGGTCTGGTGGCGCTCTCCTGTATGTCCATGACAAGGTGGCCAAGATCACCATGGCATGTGTCATGCTGCACAATATGTGTATCAGACGGAATGTGCCACTGCGCCCTGACGTTGAAATAGAATCACCTGATGAGGATGATGATGGTGATGAGGACGGAGGTGAAGGGGATGCAGGTCATGCAAGAGGGGATGGCCAGGAGGGACGTGCTGTGAGACAGCATCTGATCAACCAAATATTCTGAGTAACATGTTCGCGTACTGTCACCTGGATATGGCTAGTAATGCACTGGTGTCTGTTTGTGAGCTCACAATGGACCCTGGTGTCAATAAAGTACACATACACAATGAAGGAGTCCAGGCCTGTGTTTTGCTCAAACACCAGTGTATTAATGAACTTAAACAGGAAAATGTGCATGTCCCCAAATATCCCACCACCCTTCCCCCCACCTCCCACAACAGTCCCATCACACCCTCCCCCCCACCCCCCACAACAGCCCCATCACACCCTTCCCCCCACCCCCGACAACAGTCCCATCACACCCTTCCCCCCCACCCCCCACAAGAGTCCCATCACACCCTTCCCCCCACCCCCCACAACAGACCCTCATGTGTCTTCCACAATGTTTGCGTCCAGGCATGCATGCGGAAGCATGAACATTAACTCACTATTGGTCATTGCCAAAACCAGCATTGGGAGGCTGCCTAGAGGTGCGCCTGGTGGTGCGTGCGGAGCATCGCAGTGGGCTTGACTGCCGCGAACTGGCGGACAAAGAAGGGGCAGACTGTCCAGGTGGTGGTGGTGGTGGGAATTGGCGGTCCATAGCATCCGCAATACGTGTGAGGACCTCCCGAACTCGGATGAGCTCCCCACACAACCTGTCTGTGCATGCCTCCATCCCCTCCCTGGACTGCCTGGATGTCTCTGCAATCTCCTCCCTGAGACGGGCAGCCTCCTCCACGTGCTGCCCAACCAGCACAGTGAGACCTTGTTGCCGCTGGCTGATGCTGGCCAGGTCAAGGGCAGTGTCGGGCGGCTCTGGTGGTGTGGCTGGTGTGCATTGTGATGCAGGCAGGTGAACAGATGGAGGCACCGGGGGGCTACTGAAAGCTCCCATGGTCTCATCACCAGTGACGTTGGAGCCAGGTGTGTGTGGTGGTGATGGCTGTGGGGTTCCAGGGGGGCTTGGGGTGTGCATGCCCAGGTTGAATTCTGTTGGGTCCTCCACATCAGATAATGGAGCAGTGGCTGCCGCCTCTCCTGGCGAACTGGCTGCAGCTGATGGTGGTCCCTCGGTGGCTGTGATCGGTGTTGGTGAGTGGACCTCCGGAGGTGGGGCAGTTGGCTTTGGTGTGGCCTTGGCAGTGGCGCTCGACAGATGTTTGAGACTCTGCAAATGGAGCCTTGTGCCTTTTCCCCTGGATGTTGTGGCGGTGTCCTCTGTGGGCTGTGGCCTTTTTTTCTTCTGCGCAGGGGGTGCCTGGGATGCATTCCCACCATCGTCACTGTCTGTATGTGACCCTGTCGGGGACAAGAAGGGGGATGGCATTGCTTACGGTTCGATGTACTTAATGCAGGATAGATCCTCAATGCAGTTGTGGGCATTTGGACTTCATTGTGAAGGATGCAGGTGATGTGTCAGTTCAGTGGCTCATCCATGCAGTGTTGTGTGTGGCACTTGCCTCTGTTGATGTGTGCATGTGTGTGTGTTTGGGTCTGGCACTGACATGGGCAGGGTGGGATGCATGTGTTGCTGTTTGGCCATCCATGAGGTGATTCTGGGCTGACATTTGCGGGGACCAGTAGATTCACATTGCATGTTTTCATTGGTACACTTACCTCCATCCGAAGTGCCTGCCACGCCATGCTCCATCCTCCCGAATCCCTCGATGCATTCAACTCCTATGAGGTTGGCACATGTCTCCTCCCATTCTTTTAGTTTAATTGGCGACCCCGATTTACCTGCTGTGGCAATTTTGTGATTTTCTGCCAAGATCATTCTGACCCAGAGTCTAAGGTCATCCCATCTTTTCCAGCACTCACATACATTGCGGGTGCTAGTGCCCACAGCACTTACTTTCAGTGCCACCTCCTCCCAGATTGCTTTTTTTGGAGGAGTGTCTCCCGCCGCATGTCGTTTGCGAAGACCACTGCAGCATTTTCAGATAGGGTCTGTGTCAGCATGAGTAGCTCCTCAGTCGAAAACTTTTCTTTCCGCTGGCGGTCAGTTGTTTTTTGTGAGCCTTGGGCATGGTAAGGGTGTTCCAGATATTTTCCAACAGCAAAGTACTACAAACAGGTGGGCAGAGGATGGCAATGAATTGTGTTTTAAAGATGGCCGCCGTGCTCTTTCCCGTTCCTATGCGATGACGCTGTTTCCGGTTCCGCTATTTAACGGTCACCGCTATTTGCATGCTGCGTCAAGGCGGAGATGCTATCTGCACTGTCATCGAAGCCGGTAAGGGACTATTGGGGGAGCTTAGCGGCATGGCAGTTGGGGCATTACCAGCATGGCGCGATGCTCGTGTCCGCGTACTAATAATGGTACGCTATTAGCGCCCTCATGCGAGGGCGGACATGTTAAGGGCGCCATGCCGGTAATTTGCGATTTTTAGCGTGCAACGTGTAATGAGGCCCATAATCTCGAAGAAAAAATAACGCAGAAAAAAAAGTGAAATAATTGTTTTTTTATTTACATTTATTTTTTGGCTCTAGCATGTAAAAAAAAGGTACAAAAAAAAGGGGGGGTTGGGGGAGGAACCCCCATTTCGAATAAAAAACTTCAATAAAACAAATTGGACTTTTTTTTCGACTTTTTTTTTCTCAAGATTTTGACTTTCGATTTTTTGGTTTTCGATGTTATGACTATAAACCAATGAGCAAAGATCGCTTCCTAACACTGGAACGTATGCTGCATTTTAATGACAACTCTGCAGCATTGCCAAGAACTGACCCAAATTGTTATAGGCTCTTAAAAATTCAGCCATTACTGAAGCACTTTGCACATGTAATTTCTAAGGTGTATGTTCCTAGCCAGAACATATACATTGATGAACCTTTGGTATTGTTAATAACCAGCTACTGTTCAAGCATTATAGTCCAAGCACGACATGGAATCAAGGGTGGCATCCCCGTTGATACCAGGTGAGCGTAACATTTGCGGAAGTAGAGGATCTAGCCAGATTGCAAGAATGACATTTTGCTGATTATGTGCCTGCCACACTCAGGAAGACACAACCATACAGAAGATGTAAGGTGTGTACAAAACAAGGAAGGAGGAGGAATACTCGGGTGTACTGTCCCCAATGCCCTTCAAAGCCAGCTTTCTGCCAACAGCCTTGCTTTGCTTTGTATCATACAAAGAAGAAATATTGGGAGATCGAGTGATTTCCTGAAATGCCCATCTTTCCTACAAAGTGACCCATAGGTCCTCATTACACGGTAGGCGGTAAGGGTTTACCGGTACCGGTATTTTACCGGTACCGGTAAACCCTTACCGCCTTACTACGAGGTCGCTTTGCGGGTTGGGGAATTTAACGCCTGCTTTTTGCAGGCGTTAAAAACCAACCCGCAAAGGGACAGGGAGCTAATTACGGTACCGCAATTTGCAGCACCGTAATTAGCGCCTTCCCCATTCCCATAGAGCCCTATGGGGCAAAAATGGGAATGGGGAAGGGCAATGGGGGAACGGGGAATTACCACCCCGCCAACCTTGGAATAGGGCGGTAATTCCCCTTTCCACCAAGGCGGTGCCGGTATTTTACCGGCATGGACCAAGGTGCTAATAGCACCTTGGTCCACCGCCATCCGTGTAATGAGGCCCATAGACTCTGGATTCATGCAACACACAATTTACTTGTGTCTTGGAAAAGACAGGAACACCATTCAGGCTTCCTCCACTTGAGGCGTGCCTCACCTTCCATCAGCATTAGAATTGCAACTGCAAACTTCTTGATGGCTCTGGCCTTGGCGAAGACCAATGACCTAGAACTGAAGTAGATATCATTTGCATTTTCCATACACATGTGCAAGATCCACTAAGCCGAAATCATGGGCTCCCAGTGGCATTGGTCCAAACAACTATCAGTATGTTTTGTTAGAAATTTTGAAATTGGGAAAAATGGCATGATCTGCTGCCAGTGGGAAATGATATGCCCTGTCTTATACTTTATACAGCTTCTTAAGGAAATAGATCATAATCAGGGTGTTCAGATATCAAACACAAATGCATTGGAATGATTGTATTTTGTTGTTAGGTGTCATTTTTCTTGGATGACATATGCATTTGTAATTTTTAATTGAACGTACAAATGTTATGTTTTGTTTTTTATCTTTTTTATATTATAAAAATATAATCACCTAATCACCCTTTTCTGTGATACAATTTATTTTAATATGGGAGGTATCCTACAACATTTCTATAATGTCAGTACTAACACATTGGGCCTAAGTCCGAGATTGGAGGTAGCCATGGCACTAATAGCGCCATGGCTGCCTCTAATAACGGTACCGAGTCCGCCCTCATTCAATGGGGACTTACCGGTCTATTCGGACCTTTGCGGGACCGGTAAGTCCCCATTACATTTTCCATTCCCCATTCCCATTTGAGCCCCCATAGGGCTCAATGGCAATGGGGAAGGTGCAAATAACGGTGCTGCAATTTGCGGTACCGTTATTTGCTCCCTGGACCCTTTGCGGCTCCGGCTAAGGCTGCCTGGTAAAACCAGGCGGCCTTAGCGGGACCCGCAAAGGGACCTCAGAATAGGGCGCAAAGGGATTACCTGCACCGGTGTCTTTACCGGTGCCCGTAATCCCTTTGTGCCAGCCTCGGAATGAGGCCCATTATATTCTCCTAGTTGTATGTGTCCCTAAAGAATACCTTTGTTTACTTTTATCTAAATTCCACCACTATTACACAGTTAACTTTAAACTAAATATATGCCTCAGATAATTTTACAGCCCATTGAGAATTTGAAAGAAAGTCACGCTTTGAGGTAACCCACCAGCCCGTTTGTCACACTTTATTCACGTGTGGCTTATACTCCACATTTGTTCCATCACTCCCATTCCATAACATTTCCTGGTTCCCCATTTGTATTTTTACACGTTGATTTTCCTGTTCTTCTTTATTCATTGTGTATTTCTTCCACCTGAATCATCTTGGTTTGGACTCCATAGATCGTCTGTCCAGTCGTATTTGTACTCTTTTTAGGCATACTTTGCAGCAAGTCCCTGGGCTTTTCACTGCATAGGCCACTTAGTAAATTGCTTTTCATTTTTAATGTGTTTTTGCATACCATTGTAAAACATGGGGGTGGTCAGCCACCTCTTTGGAAATTCAAGGATATGGGAGTATTCACAGGAGTTTGTCCACTGCCAAAACTGCACAGCAGACACATTTGTGTACGGGCATCTAGTTAGGTCCCTTGACCCTTCTTACTGCTCATAGGTTTGAGTGCCGCCAATTCTCCAGGTATAAAGTGTGCGCTTTCTCTCCACCTGTAATATAAAACTGAATGAGTTTCCTTTGAAAAATAAGTGTCTCTATCATCAATATTTTTCCTTTCAACCCAACACTTTAAAACCCATTTATGTGTTACCTTTAAACATTCCTTCCTGCTAAACAACCTCCATTTGATATCTCTTTTTTGAACATCCCTGCCTCCTAAAACAAAACTTTATCATATAATTTGGTTCTTTTTATACGAAAGCTACTGATCCTCTTCCTTTTGCATACACATTTACTTTTTTCTTTCTGTATGCTGTCTAATATCGGGACCTGGTGTGTTTTCAATAAACACATTCACCTGTGTCTAATTTCTAGGCAATAACTACATTCGCTTGTCTCATTTTCTGGCCTTATGTGTTATGGGCTTCTTTTTACAAAAATGATTTGTCCCTTTAGAGGACTTGCTCCTTTCCTAAGGTCGACACTTTCAGACCAAGGAGACAAAAAATAATAAACAACAGATAGACAATAGAAACTAATATAACAAAATTGAGATGTCTTGTTCTTCTTCTGTCTTCTAGGCGCATCCATAATGAGAGGACATTGCTGGCAGGGATCCCTGTTCTCTGTATAAAATCGAAATAGAGACAAAACCTTTCTGTGCTGTGTTTTCATCCTGTTTGAGACACAATAAACATTTTGCTGCCCTATGCTAATCTAGCCTACCCCTGTATTTCTAGAATCTGGCACTGATCTACATGCCTTCCCATGTTAACATAAGACACTCATTATTTTTCCTATTCTATACATTTCCTATACATTTGTCAAATCTACCCTTGTTGGCATCCTGCCAACTATCAAAAAATATAAAGGTTACTCACCTTTCATTAGGCGTCTTCTATGTTCTGCATTGTCTGAGGTTTCGCGCCTTGAAACACTTGTGTATAGGCGCATTATAAATGCCATATCATATGATATCATATCATGCTTGCATCTATATGCTACTCTCTTTGCACCTATCTTGTGGAAAATGGCTACATAATTGAACCACTGTGTCTCTAACTGCCTTTTTTTCTGTTACTCACCTGGGTCCTCTTACTCCTAATAATGATCAACAGTGTGTCCACACCCTGTGGTGTGAACCAGTACTCACCTCTTTTCTTCTCTCCCTATTCACTTGTACTCACCTCTGTTGTGGTATAATGTCTCTTCCCCTATTAAGGCCATGCAGACATTCCTTCTATGCTCAAGAAAGGTCCATGATCTTCATCTATAAAATATAAACCAAAACCATCAAATACATTAAAATAATGTTATTTTTACTCACCCTTATGTTCTCTTAAATTGGCTCTGTAGAAAATTGTCCTTGTACGGTTAACTCAAATTTGGTGAACCATAACCCTTTGGTCCTTTATTAATCCCATCATTCTTTTTTATTAAAATACACAACTTTTTCAATGTCGGCCATCAACCCTCATTGGTGCCATTTAATTTAATTTTTCATAATTTGAATTTCTAAATTAGTTATACTTTTTATCTTTTTAATATCCAGTCATTCATACATCCAATCATTTCCTCATTCATTTTTCCTTTTTATTCAGTTTATTTATTTATTTAATCCGAATGATATACATTTTCTAATCTGAGCTCCTTGTTCCTACACTGTTTAAACTGAATTATTTATTTTCATCGTCTCCTAATTCATTTTTTCTGGAACCATGCCAAAAAGGCCCATAATTTACCTGACATTTTGGCACTCCCTCAAAGTTGTCCTAAAATTATACGGAATGCAGCTTTTTAATTTTATGGGGGTCCTCTGTCCCCCCTCTTTGTTCATAAATATCCGTGGTCTGAAACTGAATGAATCAAATATTCTCACCTCTTTCCTCCACTAGGCCACACAGCCATGTGCAACACTATGCTTATTTTATAACACTAAAGGGTAATTCATAGAAATTCGCACAAAAGTGGCGCACGCGGCTGGCGCACAGTGTCCCCGTGCGATACACTGCGCCAGCTGCGTGCGAAAAAATCCTTATCATCGCACAGCGTATTCATGGATTTTAGCCTCCGAAAACAGCCGTGGCGCAGAGTGGCGCAGCGACCCTGCAGCAGCGCCACTTACGCCCCCAAGAAGCCCTTGCGCAAGGAAAAGCCTTCAAAATCCCCAAATCATCGCAAAGGGCTGCGCTAACCCTGGACCAGTTCACAGGGCTGCCAAACAGCAAACGCCAAGCGGGGAACGTGTATTTCAGTGGTTCGCGGGAAGTTTCACACGCGATTGTCCTGGGTACGTGTACATCAGGGGTGCGTGGGAAGTAACACACGCGATTCCATTAGGGCACGTGTATTCCAGGGGTGCGCGGGAAGTAACACACGCAAAAACAGCAGGGTACGTGTATTCCAGGGGTGCGCGGGAAGTATCACACGCAAAAGCAGCAGGGTATGTGTATTTCAGGGGTGCGCGGGAAGTATCACACGCGATTCCATCAGGGTACGTGTATTCCAGGGCTGCGCGGGAAGTATCACACGCAAAAGCAGCAGGGTACGTGTATTTCAGGGGTGCGCAGGAAGTATCACACGCAATTCCATCAGGGTACGTGTATTCGAGGGGTGCGCGGGGAGCACCACACGTGAATTGCACGTGTGGGTCTTCCCAGGTGTTCCCTCTACACCCTCCACGGCCCCTGCAGGTGGCCCACACCACAGGGGCCTACCCTGCACATGTCAAGCAGGCACCCCATCCACCATGGCCATGCCCCCCAGCCAACCCACATGTCACCTTGCACTACTGCCCACCAACGCATGTCCCCCTGCACCCCCAGCCACCAGGGGCACCCTCCACCAGGCCCCCACTCATGTCTACCACCACCACCACCCCCCAGCATCCAGGGGCACCCTCCACCAGGCCCCCACACATGTCTCCCATCACCCCCACCCCCCAGCAGTGCAGGGGCAGCCTCCACCAGGCCCCCACTCATGTCCCCCTGCACCCCCACCCCCCAGCATCCAGGGGCACCCTCCAACAGGTGTCTCCCTGCACCCCCACCCCCCAGCAGTGCAGGGGCAGCCTCCACCAGGCCCCCATTCATGTCTCCCACCACCCCCACCCCCCAGCAGTGCAGGGGCAGCCTCCACCAGGCCCCCACTCATGTCCCCCTGCACCCCCACCCCCCAGCATCCAGGGGCACCCTCCACCAGGCCCCCACACATGTCCCCCTGCACCCCCACCCCACAGCATCCAGGGCCAGCCTCCACCAGGCCCCCACTCATGTCTCCCACCACCCCCACCCCACAGCATCCAGGGGCACCCTTCACCAGGCCCCCACTCATGTCCAACTCATGTCTCCCTGCACCCCCACCCCCCAGCAGTGCAGGGGCAGCCTCCACCAGGCCCCCAGTCATGTCTCCCACCACCCCCACCCCCCAGCAGGGCAGAGGCAGCCTCCACCAGGCCCCCACTCATGTCTCCCACCACCCCCACCCCCCAGCATCCAGGGGCAGCCTCCACCAGGCCCCCACTCATGTCTCCCACCACCCCCACCCTCCAGCAGTGCAGGGGCAGCCTCCACCAGGCCCCCACTCATGTCTCCCATCACCCCCACCCCCCAGCAGTGCAGGGGCAGCCTCCACCAGGCCCCCACCCATGTCCCCCTGCAGCCCCACCCCCCAGCATCCAGGGGCACCCTCCACCAGGCCCCCACACATGTCCCCCTGCACCCCCATCCCACATCATCCAGGGGCACCCTCCACCAGGCCCCCCACTCATGTCTCCCATCACCCCCACCCCCCAGCAGTGCAGGGGCAGCCTCCACCAGGCCCCCACTCATGTCTCCCTGCACCCCCACCCCCCAGCAGTGCAGGGGCAGCCTCCACCAGGCCCCCAGTCATGTCTCCCACCACCCCCACCCCCCAGCAGTGCAGAGGCAGCCTCCACCAGGCCCCCACTCATGTCTCCCACCACCCCACCCCCCAGCATCCAGGGGCAGCCTCCACCAGGCCCCCACTCATGTCTCCCACCACCCCCACCCCCCAGCAGTGCAGGGGCAGCCTCCACCAGGCCCCCACTCATGGCCCCCATCACCCCCACCCCCCAGCAGTGCAGGGGCACCCTCCACCAGGCCCCCACACATGTCCCCCTGCACCCCCACCCCACAGCATCCAGGAGCAGCCTCCACCAGGCCCCCACTCATGTCTCCCACCACCCCCACCCCCCAGCATCCAGGGGCACCCTCCACCAGGCCCCCACTCATGTCCAACTCATGTCTCCCTGCACCCCCACCCCCCAGCAGTGCAGGGGCACCCTCCACCAGGCCCCCACTCATGTCTACCACCCCCCCACCCCCCAGCAGTGCATGGGCAGCCTCCACCAGGCTCCCACTCATGTCTCCCACCACCCCCAACCCCCAGCAGTACAGGGGCAGCCTCCACCAGGCCCCCACTCATGTCTCCCACCACCCCCACCCCCCAGCAGTGCAGGGGCAGCCTCCACCAGGCCCCCACTCATGTCTAACACCACCCCCACCCCCCAGCATCCAGGGGCAGCCTCCACCAGGCCCCCACTCATGTCCCCCTGCACCCCCACCCCCCAGCATCCAGGGGCACCCTCCACCAGGCCCCCACACATGTCCCCCTGCACCCCCACCCCACAGCATCCAGGGGCACCCTCCACCAGGCCCCCACACATGTCCCCCTGCACTCCCACCCCACAGCATCCAGGGGCAGCCTCCACCAGGCCCCCACTCGTGTCCAGCTCATGTCTCCCACCACCCCCACCCCCCAGCAGTGCAGGGGCAGCCTCCACCAGGCCCCCACTCATGTCTCCCATCACCCCCACCCCCCAGCAGTGCAGGGGCATCCTCCGCCAGGCCCCCACTCATGTCCCCCTGCAGCC
Source organism: Ambystoma mexicanum (assembly GCF_040938575.1). NCBI lineage: Eukaryota > Metazoa > Chordata > Amphibia > Caudata > Ambystomatidae > Ambystoma > Ambystoma mexicanum. The sequence continues at coordinate 1,558,128,353 of NC_090931.1, forward strand.
CCACTCCCCAGCATCCAGGGGCACCCTCCACCAGGCCCCCACACATGTCCCCCTGCACCCCCACCCCACATCATCCAGGGGCACCCTCCACCAGGCCCCCGCTCATGTCTCCCATCACCCCCACCCCCCAGCAGTGCAGGGGCAGCCTCCACCAGGCCCCCACTCATGTCTCCCACCACCCCCACCCCCCAGCAGTGCAGGGGCAGCCTCCACCAGTCCCCCACTCATGTCTCCCATCACCCCCACCCCCCAGCAGTGCAGGGGCAGCCTCCACCAGGCCCCCACTCATGTCTCCCACCACCCCCACCCCCCAGCAGTGCAGGGGCAGCCTCCACCAGTCCACCACTCATGTCTCCCATCACCCCCACCCCCCAGCAGTGCAGGGGCAGCCTCCACCAGGCCCCCACTCATGTCTAACACCACCCCCACCCCCCAGCATCCAGGGGCAGCCTCCACCAGGCCCCAACCATATCCCCCTGCACCCCCACCCCCCAGCATCCAGGGGCACCCTCCACAGGCCCCCACACATGTCCCCCTGCACCCCCACCCCACAGCATCCAGGGGCACCCTCCACCAGGCCCCCACACATGTCCCCCTGCACCCCCACCCCACAGCATCCAGGGGCAGCCTCCACCAGGCCCCCACTCATGTCCAGCTCATGTCTCCCACCACCCCCACCCCCCAGCAGTGCAGGGGCAGCCTCCGCCAGGTCCCCACTCATGTCCCCCTGCAGCCCCACTCCACAGCATCCAGGGGCAACCTCCACCAGGCCCCCACACATGTCCCCCTGCACCCCCACCCCACATCATCCAGGGGCACCCTCCACCAGGCCCCCACTCATGTCTCCCATCACCCCCACCCCCCAGCAGTGCAGGGGCAGCCTTCACCAGGCCCCCACTCATGTCTCCCACCACCCCCACCCCCCAGCAGTGCAGGGGCAGCCTCCACCAGTCCCCCACTCATGTCTCCCATCACCCCCACCCCCCAGCAGTGCAGGGGCAGCCTACACCAGGCCCCCACTCATGTCCCCCTGAACCCCCACCCCCATCATCCAGGGGCACCCTCCACCAGGCCCCCACACATGTCCCCCTGCACCCCCACCCCACAGCATCCAGGGGCAGCCTCCACCAGGCCCCCACTCATGTCTCCCACCACCCCCACCCCCCAGCATCCAGGGGCACCCTCCACCAGGCCCCCACTCATGTCCAACTCATGTCTCCCTGCACCCCCATCCCCCAGCAGTGCAGGGGTACCCTCCACCAGGCCCCCACTCATGTCTACCACCACCCCCACCCCCCAGCAGTGCAGGGGCAGCCTCCACCAGGCTCCCACTCATGTCTCCCACCACCCCCACCCCCCAGCAGTACAGGGGCAGCCTCCACCAGGCCCCCACTCATGTCCCCCTGCACCCCCACCCCACAGCATCCAGGGGCAGCCTCCACCAGGCCCCCACACATGTCCCCCTGCACCCCCACCCCACAGCATCCAGGGGCAGCCTCCACCAGGCCCCATGTGTTAAATGATCTAAGAGTGGAGTGATTAACGGGATGGGATATCTATCCTTCTTGGTGATCGCGTTAAGACGCCGATAATCCACACAAGGACGTAAATCCCCCTCCTTCTTGGGTACAAAAAAGATAGGACTTGCCGCTGGTGAAGTGGAGGGGCGGATGTGTCCTAAACGCAGGGCGTTCTGTACATATTCTTTTAACACCAGTTCCTCCGAAGGAGACAGAGAGTAGATCCTGCCCGAAGGAACAGTGGAATCAGGAAGTAATTCGATTGGGCAGTCATAAGTTCTATGTGGAGGAAGTACCTCAGACGAGCCTCGATCGAAAACGGATTCGAAAGCCAGATATTCTGGCGGAATCCCAGACACCAACCCCCCAACAGTATGGGACTGTATGACTTCTGAATCGTCAACCGTCAGTGTGAGTTGTGCTAGGGCTCCCAAGACCCGAGAGGGTGTGTCAGGGGCTTGATGGATCGGGAGACAATAATTCTGACAAATATCGGACTCAAAGAGTACAGTGCCTGCTTGCCAATTGATCAATGGATTATGTTCACGTAACCAGGGAATCCCTAGTATGATACCGAATTGAGGTGCGGTGATCAAATCAAAACTTAAGGTTTCTGTGTGTATGTCCTGTATGTTCAACAAGAGGGGTGCAGTTTGATGTCTAACAGGACCAGAAACCAATGCGGAGCCGTCTACGGCTTGGACATGTTCCGGTCGTGTTTTTACCACTAAGGGTAGGTTGAGGGAATGGGCCAAATCAATATCTATGTAATTACCAGTGGCACCGGAATCAATAATGATATTGACTGCATGTAGAAGGCCAGTAGAGGGACATAGAGTAGCCTTTACGGAGATGGGTTGAACACGAGCAAAGGCAAGAGGGGTTCCCGGAGAAGATGATGGGACACTCGACCTGGTCTCCGGTTCTAAGGTCGAGCCATCCGAAAAACCTGACTCTTCTTGGGACGTCGAGGACACTCTTTCACGAAATGTCCAGTGGTGCCACAGTAAAAGCACGCATTATCAACCCTTCTACGTTCCCTCTCAGATGTTGTAATAGGACTGCGTACCCCTCCCACTTGCATAGGTTCTTCAGTACCGGAAGCGGGAGTATTAACAAGAGTAGGAGAGGAAGAGGCCCCCAATTCAGCTCTACGCTCCGCTCGGCGTGCATCTACCTGCAGGACGAGATCAACCAATTCCTGATACTGAGTAGGCATAGAAGGGATCACTGCTAAAGCGTCTTTCATGGTGTTACTCAACCCCCTATAAAAGACCACCGCCCGCTTGTTTTCTGGCCATGATGTTTCCGCAACTAGCTGATTAAACCGGGTGATGTAATCTATCAGAGTTCTTTTGCCCTGAGTCAATTCCAACAACTCCAAATCCCTAGACTGTGCCTTGTGTCGAGTATCGAATACTCGGGACATTTCTAGGACCAACAAATCAAAGTCATAAAGAACCGGGCTATTGTTTTCTAACAGGGGATTAGCCCAAGCGGCAGCTGTTCCAGCTAAATGGGAAAGGGCGAAGGCGGCCTTAGCAGTGGACGTGGGAAAAGCCAAAGGCCTGCATAAGAAATGTAACTTGCACTGGTTAACAAAGGTTCTGAATGTCTTGGGATCACCCTGGTAACGTTCAGGAGCAGCCAGGGGGGAAGGAGTTGGGAGGACTATTGGAGTCGGGACTGGGGGTGTAGTGGAGGAGCTGCCATCTCCAAACTCCGGGTCTGCAGGAAGGGAATGTTGAACGCTCTGTATGGTATCCAACCTTTGATGGATCACTGTGTTCGCGGCGGCCATATCTGCCCTTAGTATTGTAATTGCCTGAACTAAAGCAGTTATGGGTTCGTCCGTGGATCCCTGCATCGTCTAACACGACTATACGGCTTCTCAGTCTGTTCTGACTTGAGTGTCGTGTAGACCGATGAGACCTCCGTCCCCAAGTGACGCACAGGGGAACAAAATAGAAACCCGCTGTGCGTCCCTTGAGGCCACAGGTGAGAGATGTCTTCCCAGATCCACGGAGCCTCTGGAACACCGATGCTGCTGTCAAGAAGGAATGAGGTTAAGCACCAGGCAATCACAATACAGGCAGGTAAACAAAAGAATCTAAAGTGTCTTACCTATCTGGTGTAAGGGAGACCCAGGTAACCTAGTAGGGAGGTTCGAGGCTCAAAAAGATACAGCGGTCCCTGGAGAGGTAGAACCGCAGGTAAGCGTGGATACTGGTAGGCCACCTGTAAGATAGGGCTTGACTTGGGCATAGAAGTACAGCAAGGATTCCAGGGATGATCCAAAGACAAGTCGAGATGCAGTCCAAAAATCCGGCAACAGGTAAACAGTTCCGAGCAAAGGTACAAAGGGGTGTCCAAGAGAGTCCAAGATAGAGTTCCGTGGTCGAGGTAGCAAGGAGCAAGTAGAAACGCCAAACAGGGTCCGAAGCCAGCTGAGAAGCAATGATCGTCCTGCCTCTCAGATCTTTATACTGTGTGTCTCTGGGTCATGTGACGTCTACCAGGATCACGTGAGGAACGCCACACTGTATCACGTGACCGACGTGATGACGTATCGCCGTCCCTTCTGCGATACATCCTCCAAGGCAGTTGCCAATGCAGGAAAGGTTGTAAGCGAGCCCGTACACCAAAGAAGGAACGGTGTTTTCGGTTCTGTGGGTTCACCGAATCCCTTGAGCCTCGAAGCTGGGGTGGAGGTATTTGGGGGAGGTGAGCAGTGTTCTGATGTGGGGAGGCCTGATGTGCTAAGGATCGCCTAACATAGCCCCTCCCCAACGGCCCACGACCCCGTGGGCAGGATGGATGGTCTAAATGGAAACGGGCTACCAAGCGAGGGGCATTCAGGTCAGAGGTGGAAACCCATGAACGTTCCTCCGGGCCGTAACCCTTCCAATCTACCAGGTACTGGATCCCTCCCCTAAACCACCTGGAGCCCAAAATGGCCGACACCTCGAAAACATCAGGAGAGGACAAGGACACGGGCGCAACAGGGGTACGAAGACGGACAGAGTCGGGACAAGGTTTGAGGAGGGAGACATGAAACACAGGATGGATGCGCCAAGAGCTGGGAAGCACTAGACGGAAAGCCACCTGATTAACAACCTTTGAAATCACATAGGGACCGACAAAGCGAGGCAGCAATTTCCGACAACCCACTAGGCGAAGATGACGGGAAGACAACCAGACCTTGGAACCCACCCCCAGAGGGGGAGCAGCCCGACGTTTGCCATCCACACGGGCCTTCATAGCAGCCTTTGCTTCAGTGAAATGAACCACTGTACTAGCGTGTAAGGCAGAAAGATCCCTAAGACATGTCGTGGCCGCAGGGTTCGCAGAATCAGAAGCATCAGGGACCGGCAAGACTTTGGGATGTTGGCCATAGAGGGCGTAAAAGGGAGAATAACCAGTGGCTGAATGAGCCGCATTATTATATGCGAACTCCGCAAGCCGCAACGCGGCCAACCAAGAGGTCTGATGTTGCAATATAAGGCAACAAAGGTATTGTTCCATAGATTGGTTCGTCCTTTCGGTCTGTCCATCGGTCTCAGGATGGTAGGCCGAAGAATACCTGGTATCAATGCCCAATAGCTTCGTTAGGGATCTCCAAAACCGAGAGGTGAACTGTGACCCTCGATCAGATATAATGACCGAAGGAAGGCCGAATAGCATGAACACATGTTCAAAAAACAAATCCGCTAATACAGGAGCCGAAGGGATACCTTTGCAGGGAACAAAACGGGCCATTTTAGTGAACGTGTCCACCACCACCCAGATGGAGTCGAAGCCCTTCGACTTGGGGAGATCAGTAACGAAATCCATCGTCACCGTATGCCAGGGCCTGGGAGGTACCGGAAGCGGAAGCAACAACCCAATTGGTCGACCCCTTTGATGTTTAGCCTGAGCACATACTGCGCATGATCTAACGTAACATTCTACATCGCGCTTCATAGAAGGCCACCAACACCAACGCTTGAGTAGATCTAAAGTGCGCTCTTGTCCGGGGTGAGCGTTAAAGGGAGCGTCATGAGACCACTCAAGGGCCAGATTACGTGTGTCAGGTGTGGGAAGGAACAGGCGTTCATGTACGAACGGTAATCCATCAGAGAACACTGGGTCCCATTCTCGCAACTGGTCAGAATGATCGCTAGTCCAGGATCGAACCGAGTCTATCAGTGACAATGAGGGAGTACAGAGACAAATCACATGACTCTTTCCGAGAACAGTGTCGGGGAATGTAGGCAATTGGACCCCCCCCGGGGAACGTGACAAGGCATCCGCCTTCCCATGTGCCGTTCCAGGACGGTGCATAATACGGAAGTCAAAGGAGGAAAAGAAAAGATGCCATCGGACCTGTCTGCTATTAATGCATTTCAGGGAGGCCAAATCCTGTAGGTTCCGATGATCGGAGTATACTGTGATAGGATATTTAGCCCCCAGAAGATGATGACGCCAAACACGGAAAGCGTCCATGACAGCCAAGAGTTCTTTTTCCGTAACGGTATAATGAGACTCAGTACTGTAAAACTTACGGGAGTGGTATGCCACTGGATGTAATTTGCCTGTATTAGGACATGTTTGTGACAGTACCGCCCCGAGGGCAAAGGAAGAGGCATCTGCCTCGACTATGAACGGAAGATCCGGATTGGGATGTTGGAGTACCGGTGCGGTAGTGAAGGCGGTTTTCAAGGTCTCAAAAGCCTCCTGCTGTTCTCTCTGCCACTGATATGGTACCCAAGGACTAGTCAGGGCCGTGAGTGGGGCTACAATCGTGGAAAAGGAAGAGATGAAACGCCTATAGAAGTTGGCGAATCCTAAAAAGGCCTGCAAGGACTTGAGTGTTTGAGGTACTGGCCAATCTAAGACTGCTTTGACCTTAGACTCGTTCATGGATAACGCCCCAGGGGTGATGTGGAAACCCAAAAACTCAACAGAGGTCTTATGGAACTGACATTTCTCAGGTTTGGCAAATAAGGAATGTTTGCTTAAACGGGTTAATACTTCTCGGACGTGTTTTACATGGTCATCCAGATCACGAGAGAAGATCAGGATGTCGTCCAAATACACAACCATGTACACATCCAGAATATCCCTGAAAATGTCATTCATGAATCGTTGGAACGTGGCCGGGGCGTTACATAAGCCAAAGGGCATGACAAGATATTCGTACAAGCCGTAACGAGTACAGAAAGCAGTTTTCCACTCGTCTCCCTCGCGAACGCGTACCAAATTGTATGCGCCGCGTAGATCAAGTTTGGTAAAAATGGAAGCATGTGTTAAATGATCTAAGAGTGGAGTGATTAACGGGATGGGATATCTATCCTTCTTGGTGATCGCGTTAAGACGCCGATAATCCACACAAGGACGTAAATCCCCCTCCTTCTTGGGTACAAAAAAGATAGGACTTGCCGCTGGTGAAGTGGAGGGGCGGATGTGTCCTAAACGCAGGGCGTTCTGTACATATTCTTTTAACACCAGTTCCTCCGAAGGAGACAGAGAGTAGATCCTGCCCGAAGGAACAGTGGAATCAGGAAGTAATTCGATTGTGCAGTCATAAGTTCTATGTGGAGGAAGTACCTCAGACGAGCCTCGATCGAAAACGGATTCGAAAGCCAGATATTCTGGTGGAATCCCAGACACCAACCCCCCAACAGTATGGGACTGTATGACTTCTGGATCGTCAACCGTCAGTGTGAGTTGTGCTAGGGCTCCCAAGACCCGAGAGGGTGTGTCAGGGGCTTGATGGATCGGGAGACAATCATTCTGACAAATATCGGACTCAAAGAGTACAGTGCCTGCTTGCCAATTGATCAATGGATTATGTTCACGTAACCAGGGAATCCCTAGTATGATACCGAATTGAGGTGCGGTGATCAAATCAAAACTTAAGGTTTCTGTGTGTATGTCCTGTATGTTCAACAAGAGGGGTGCAGTTTGATGTCTAACAGGACCAGAAACCAATGCGGAGCCGTCTACGGCTTGGACATGTTCCGGTCGTGTTTTTACCACTAAGGGTAGGTTGAGGGAATGGGCCAAATCAATATCTATGTAATTACCAGTGGCACCGGAATCAATAATGATATTGACTGCATGTAGAAGGCCAGTAGAGGGACATAGAGTAGCCTTTACGGAGATGGGTTGAACACGAGCAAAGGCAAGAGGGGTTCCCGGAGAAGATGATGGGACACTCGACCTGGTCTCCGGTTCTAAGGTCGAGCCATCCGAAAAACCTGACTCTTCTTGGGACGTCGAGGACACTCTTTCACGAAATGTCCAGTGGTGCCACAGTAAAAGCACGCATTATCAACCCTTCTACGTTCCCTCTCAGATGTTGTAATAGGACTGCGTACCCCTCCCACTTGCATAGGTTCTTCAGTACCGGAAGCGGGAGTATTAACAAGAGTAGGAGAGGAAGAGGCCCCCAATTCAGCTCTACGCTCCGCTCGGCGTGCATCTACCTGCAGGACGAGATCAACCAATTCCTGATACTGAGTAGGCATAGAAGGGATCACTGCTAAAGCGTCTTTCATGGTGTTACTCAACCCCCTATAAAAGACCACCGCCCGCTTGTTTTCTGGCCATGATGTTTCCGCAACTAGCTGATTAAACCGGGTGATGTAATCTATCAGAGTTCTTTTGCCCTGAGTCAATTCCAACAACTCCAAATCCCTAGACTGTGCCTTGTGTCGAGTATCGAATACTCGGGACATTTCTAGGACCAACAAATCAAAGTCATAAAGAACCGGGCTATTGTTTTCTAACAGGGGATTAGCCCAAGCGGCAGCTGTTCCAGCTAAATGGGAAAGGGCGAAGGCGGCCTTAGCAGTGGACGTGGGAAAAGCCAAAGGCCTGCATAAGAAATGTAACTTGCACTGGTTAACAAAGGTTCTGAATGTCTTGGGATCACCCTGGTAACGTTCAGGAGCAGCCAGGGGGGAAGGAGTTGGGAGGACTATTGGAGTCGGGACTGGGGGTGTAGTGGAGGAGCTGCCATCTCCAAACTCCGGGTCTGCAGGAAGGGAATGTTGAACGCTCTGTATGGTATCCAACCTTTGATGGATCACTGTGTTCGCGGCGGCCATATCTGCCCTTAGTATTGTAATTGCCTGAACTAAAGCAGTTATGGGTTCGTCCGTGGATCCCTGCATCGTCTAACACGACTATACGGCTTCTCAGTCTGTTCTGACTTGAGTGTCGTGTAGACCGATGAGACCTCCGTCCCCAAGTGACGCACAGGGGAACAAAATAGAAACCCGCTGTGCGTCCCTTGAGGCCACAGGTGAGAGATGTCTTCCCAGATCCACGGAGCCTCTGGAACACCGATGCTGCTGTCAAGAAGGAATGAGGTTAAGCACCAGGCAATCACAATACAGGCAGGTAAACAAAAGAATCTAAAGTGTCTTACCTATCTGGTGTAAGGGAGACCCAGGTAACCTAGTAGGGAGGTTCGAGGCTCAAAAAGATACAGCGGTCCCTGGAGAGGTAGAACCGCAGGTAAGCGTGGATACTGGTAGGCCACCTGTAAGATAGGGCTTGACTTGGGCGTAGAAGTACAGCAAGGATTCCAGGGATGATCCAAAGACAAGTCGAGATGCAGTCCAAAAATCCGGCAACAGGTAAACAGTTCCGAGCAAAGGTACAAAGGGGTGTCCAAGAGAGTCCAAGATAGAGTTCCGTGGTCGAGGTAGCAAGGAGCAAGTAGAAACGCCAAACAGGGTCCGAAGCCAGCTGAGAAGCAATGATCGTCCTGCCTCTCAGATCTTTATACTGTGTGTCTCTGGGTCATGTGACGTCTACCAGGATCACGTGAGGAACGCCACACTGTATCACGTGACCGACGTGATGACGTATCGCCGTCCCTTCTGCGATACATCCTCCAAGGCAGTTGCCAATGCAGGAAAGGTTGTAAGCGAGCCCGTACACCAAAGAAGGAACGGTGTTTTCGGTTCTGTGGGTTCACCGAATCCCTTGAGCCTCGAAGCTGGGGTGGAGGTATTTGGGGGAGGTGAGCAGTGTTCTGATGTGGGGAGGCCTGATGTGCTAAGGATCGCCTAACATAGCCCCTCCCCAACGGCCCACGACCCCGTGGGCAGGATGGATGGTCTAAATGGAAACGGGCTACCAAGCGAGGGGCATTCAGGTCAGAGATGGAAACCCATGAACGTTCCTCCGGGCCGTAACCCTTCCAATCTACCAGGTACTGGATCCCTCCCCTAAACCACCTGGAGCCCAAAATGGCCGACACCTCGAAAACATCAGGAGAGGACAAGGACACGGGCGCAACAGGGGTACGAAGACGGACAGAGTCGGGACAAGGTTTGAGGAGGGAGACATGAAACACAGGATGGATGCGCCAAGAGCTGGGAAGCACTAGACAGAAGCCACCGGATTAACAACCTTTGAAATCACATAGGGACCGACAAAGCGAGGCAGCAATTTCCGACAACCCACTAGGCGAAGATGACGGGAAGACAACCAGACCTTGGAACCCACCCCCAGAGGGGGAGCAGCCCGACGTTTGCCATCCACACGGGCCTTCATAGCAGCCTTTGCTTCAGTGAGATGAACCACTGTACTAGCGTGTAAGGCAGAAAGATCCCTAAGACATGTCGTGGCCGCAGGGTTCGCAGAATCAGAAGCATCAGGGACCGGCAAGACTTTGGGATGTTGGCCATAGAGGGCGTAAAAGGGAGAATAACCAGTGGCTGAATGAGCCGCATTATTATATGCGAACTCCGCAAGCCGCAACGCGGCCAACCAAGAGGTCTGATGTTGCAATATAAGGCAACAAAGGTATTGTTCCATAGATTGGTTCGTCCTTTCGGTCTGTCCATCGGTCTCAGGATGGTAGGCCGAAGAATACCTGGTATCAATGCCCAATAGCTTCGTTAGTGATCTCCAAAACCGAGAGGTGAACTGTGACCCTCGATCAGATATAATGACCGAAGGAAGGCCGAATAGCATGAACACATGTTCAAAAAACAAATCCGCTAATACAGGAGCCGAAGGGATACCTTTGCAGGGAACAAAACGGGCCATTTTAGTGAACGTGTCCACCACCACCCAGATGGAGTCGAAGCCCTTCGACTTGGGGAGATCAGTAACGAAATCCATCGTCACCGTATGCCAGGGCCTGGGAGGTACCGGAAGCGGAAGCAACAACCCAATTGGTCGACCCCTTTGATGTTTAGCCTGAGCATATACTGCGCATGATCTAACGTAACATTCTACATCGCGCTTCATAGAAGGCCACCAACACCAACGCTTGAGTAGATCTAAAGTGCGCTCTTGTCCGGGGTGAGCGTTAAAGGGAGCGTCATGAGACCACTCAAGGGCCAGATTACGTGTGTCAGGTGTGGGAAGGAACAGGCGTTCATGTACGAACGGTAATCCATCAGAGAACACTGGGTCCCATTCTCGCAACTGGTCAGAATGATCGCTAGTCCAGGATCGAACCTAGTCTATCAGTGACAATGAGGGAGTACAGAGACAAATCACATGACTCTTTCCGAGAACAGTGTCGGGGAATGTAGGCAATTGGACCCCCCCCCCGGGGAACGTGACAAGGCATCCGCCTTCCCATGTGCCGTTCCAGGACGGTGCATAATACGGAAGTCAAAGGAGGAAAAGAAAAGATGCCATCGGACCTGTCTGCTATTAATGCATTTCAGGGAGGCCAAATCCTGTAGGTTCCGATGATCGGAGTATACTGTGATAGGATATTTAGCCCCCAGAAGATGATGACGCCAAACACGGAAAGCGTCCATGACAGCCAAGAGTTCTTTTTCCGTAACGGTATAATGGGACTCAGTACTGGAAAACTTACGGGAGTGGTATGCCACTGGATGTAATTTGCCTGTATTAGGACATGTTTGTGACAGTACCGCCCCGAGGGCAAAGGAAGAGGCATCTGCCTCGACTATGAACGGAAGATCCGGATTGGGATGTTGGAGTACCGGTGCGGTAGTGAAGGCGGTTTTCAAGGTCTCAAAAGCCTCCTGCTGTTCTCTCTGCCACTGATATGGTACCCGAGGACTAGTCAGGGCCGTGAGTGGGGCTACAATCGTGGAAAAGGAAGAGATGAAACGCCTATAGAAGTTGGCGAATCCTAAAAAGGCCTGCAAGGACTTGAGTGTTTGAGGTACTGGCCAATCTAAGACTGCTTTGACCTTAGACTCGTTCATGGATAACGCCCCAGGGGTGATGTGGAAACCCAAAAACTCAACAGAGGTCTTATGGAACTGACATTTCTCAGGTTTGGCAAATAAGGAATGTTTGCTTAAACGGGTTAATACTTCTCGGACGTGTTTTACATGGTCATCCAGATCACGAGAGAAGATCAGGATGTCGTCCAAATACACAACCATGTACACATCCAGAATATCCCTGAAAATGTCATTCATGAATCGTTGGAACGTGGCCGGGGCGTTACATAAGCCAAAGGGCATGACAAGATATTCGTACAAGCCGTAACGAGTACAGAAAGCAGTTTTCCACTCGTCTCCCTCGCGAACGCGTACCAAATTGTATGCGCCGCGTAGATCAAGTTTGGTAAAAATGGAAGCATGTGTTAAATGATCTAAGAGTGGAGTGATTAACGGGATGGGATATCTATCCTTCTTGGTGATCGCGTTAAGATGCCGATAATCCACACAAGGACGTAAATCCCCCTCCTTCTTGGGTACAAAAAAGATAGGACTTGCCGCTGGTGAAGTGGAGGGGCGGATGTGTCCTAAACGCAGGGCGTTCTGTACATATTCTTTTAACACCAGTTCCTCCGAAGGAGACAGAGAGTAGATCCTGCCCGAAGGAACAGTGGAATCAGGAAGCAATTCGATTGGGCAGTCATAAGTTCTATGTGGAGGAAGTACCTCAGACGAGCCTCGATCGAAAACGGATTCGAAAGCCAGATATTCTGGCGGAATCCCAGACACCAACCCCCCAACAGTATGGGACTGTATGACTTCTGGATCGTCAACCGTCAGTGTGAGTTGTGCTAGGGCTCCCAAGACCCGAGAGGGTGTGTCAGGGGCTTGATGGATCGGGAGACAATAATTCTGACAAATATCGGACTCAAAGAGTACAGTGCCTGCTTGCCAATTGATCAATGGATTATGTTCACGTAACCAGGGAATCCCTAGTATGATACCGAATTGAGGTGCGGTGATCAAATCAAAACTTAAGGTTTCTGTGTGTATGTCCTGTATGTTCAACAAGAGGGGTGCAGTTTGATGTCTAACAGGACCAGAAACCAATGCGGAGCCGTCTACGGCTTGGACATGTTCCGGTCGTGTTTTTACCACTAAGGGTAGGTTGAGGGAATGGGCCAAATCAATATCTATGTAATTACCAGTGGCACCGGAATCAATAATGATATTGACTGCATGTAGAAGGCCAGTAGAGGGACATAGAGTAGCCTTTACGGAGATGGGTTGAACACGAGCAAAGGCAAGAGGGGTTCCCGGAGAAGATGATGGGACACTCGACCTGGTCTCCGGTTCTAAGGTCGAGCCATCCGAAAAACCTGACTCTTCTTGGGACGTCGAGGACACTCTTTCACGAAATGTCCAGTGGTGCCACAGTAAAAGCACGCATTATCAACCCTTCTACGTTCCCTCTCAGATGTTGTAATAGGACTGCGTACCCCTCCCACTTGCATAGGTTCTTCAGTACCGGAAGCGGGAGTATTAACAAGAGTAGGAGAGGAAGAGGCCCCCAATTCAGCTCTACGCTCCGCTCGGCGTGCATCTACCTGCAGGACGAGATCAACCAATTCCTGATACTGAGTAGGCATAGAAGGGATCACTGCTAAAGCGTCTTTCATGGTGTTACTCAACCCCCTATAAAAGACCACCGCCCGCTTGTTTTCTGGCCATGATGTTTCCGCAACTAGCTGATTAAACCGGGTGATGTAATCTATCAGAGTTCTTTTGCCCTGAGTCAATTCCAACAACTCCAAATCCCTAGACTGTGCCTTGTGTCGAGTATCGAATACTCGGGACATTTCTAGGACCAACAAATCAAAGTCATAAAGAACCGGGCTATTGTTTTCTAACAGGGGATTAGCCCAAGCGGCAGCTGTTCCAGCTAAATGGGAAAGGGCGAAGGCGGCCTTAGCAGTGGACGTGGGAAAAGCCAAAGGCCTGCATAAGAAATGTAACTTGCACTGGTTAACAAAGGTTCTGAATGTCTTGGGATCACCCTGGTAACGTTCAGGAGCAGCCAGGGGGGAAGGAGTTGGGAGGACTATTGGAGTCGGGACTGGGGGTGTAGTGGAGGAGCTGCCATCTCCAAACTCCGGGTCTGCAGGAAGGGAATGTTGAACGCTCTGTATGGTATCCAACCTTTGATGGATCACTGTGTTCGCGGCGGCCATATCTGCCCTTAGTATTGTAATTGCCTGAACTAAAGCAGTTATGGGTTCGTCCGTGGATCCCTGCATCGTCTAACACGACTATACGGCTTCTCAGTCTGTTCTGACTTGAGTGTCGTGTAGACCGATGAGACCTCCGTCCCCAAGTGACGCACAGGGGAACAAAATAGAAACCCGCTGTGCGTCCCTTGAGGCCACAGGTGAGAGATGTCTTCCCAGATCCACGGAGCCTCTGGAACACCGATGCTGCTGTCAAGAAGGAATGAGGTTAAGCACCAGGCAATCACAATACAGGCAGGTAAACAAAAGAATCTAAAGTGTCTTACCTATCTGGTGTAAGGGAGACCCAGGTAACCTAGTAGGGAGGTTCGAGGCTCAAAAAGATACAGCGGTCCCTGGAGAGGTAGAACCGCAGGTAAGCGTGGATACTGGTAAGCCACCTGTAAGATAGGGCTTGACTTGGGCGTAGAAGTACAGCAAGGATTCCAGGGATGATCCAAAGACAAGTCGAGATGCAGTCCAAAAATCCGGCAACAGGTAAACAGTTCCGAGCAAAGGTACAAAGGGGTGTCCAAGAGAGTCCAAGATAGAGTTCCGTGGTCGAGGTAGCAAGGAGCAAGTAGAAACGCCAAACAGGGTCCGAAGCCAGCTGAGAAGCAATGATCGTCCTGCCTCTCAGATCTTTATACTGTGTGTCTCTGGGTCATGTGACGTCTACCAGGATCACGTGAGGAACGCCACACTGTATCACGTGACCGACGTGATGACGTATCGCCGTCCCTTCTGCGATACATCCTCCAAGGCAGTTGCCAATGCAGGAAAGGTTGTAAGCGAGCCCGTACACCAAAGAAGGAACGGTGTTTTCGGTTCTGTGGGTTCACCGAATCCCTTGAGCCTCGAAGCTGGGGTGGAGGTATTTGGGGGAGGTGAGCAGTGTTCTGATGTGGGGAGGCCTGATGTGCTAAGGATCGCCTAACATAGCCCCTCCCCAACAGCCCACGACCCCGTGGGCAGGATGGATGGTCTAAATGGAAACGGGCTACCAAGCGAGGGGCATTCAGGTCAGAGGTGGAAACCCATGAACGTTCCTCCGGGCCGTAACCCTTCCAATCTACCAGGTACTGGATCCCTCCCCTAAACCACCTGGAGCCCAAAATGGCCGACACCTCGAAAACATCAGGAGAGGACAAGGACACCGGCGCAACAGGGGTACGAAGACGGACAGAGTCGGGACAAGGTTTGAGGAGGGAGACATGAAACACAGGATGGATGCGCCAAGAGCTGGGAAGCACTAGACGGAAAGCCACCGGATTAACAACCTTTGAAATCACATAGGGACCGACAAAGCGAGGCAGCAATTTCCGACAACCCACTAGGCGAAGATGACGGGAAGACAACCAGACCTTGGAACCCACCCCCAGAGGGGGAGCAGCCCGACGTTTGCCATCCACACGGGCCTTCATAGCAGCCTTTGCTTCAGTGAGATGAACCACTGTACTAGCGTGTAAGGCAGAAAGATCCCTAAGACATGTCGTGGCCGCAGGGTTCGCAGAATCAGAAGCATCAGGGACCGGCAAGACTTTGGGATGTTGGCCATAGAGGGCGTAAAAGGGAGAATAACCAGTGGCTGAATGAGCCGCATTATTATATGCGAACTCCGCAAGCCGCAACGCGGCCAACCAAGAGGTCTGATGTTGCAATATAAGGCAACAAAGGTATTGTTCCATAGATTGGTTCGTCCTTTCGGTCTGTCCATCGGTCTCAGGATGGTAGGCCGAAGAATACCTGGTATCAATGCCCAATAGCTTCGTTAGGGATCTCCAAAACCGAGAGGTGAACTGTGACCCTCGATCAGATATAATGACCGAAGGAAGGCCGAATAGCATGAACACATGTTCAAAAAACAAATCCGCTAATACAGGTGCCGAAGGGATACCTTTGCAGGGAACGAAACGGGCCATTTTAGTGAACGTGTCCACCACCACCCAGATGGAGTCGAAGCCCTTCGACTTGGGGAGATCAGTAACGAAATCCATCGTCACCGTATGCCAGGGCCTGGGAGGTACCGGAAGCGGAAGCAACAACCCAATTGGTCGACCCCTTTGATGTTTAGCCTGAGCACATACTGCGCATGATCTAACGTAACATTCTACATCGCGCTTCATAGAAGGCGACCAACACCAACGCTTGAGTAGATCTAAAGTGCGCTCTTGTCCGGGGTGAGCGTTAAAGGGAGCGTCATGAGACCACTCAAGGGCCAGATTACGTGTGTCAGGTGTGGGAAGGAACAGGCGTTCATGTACGAACGGTAATCCATCAGAGAACACTGGGTCCCATTCTCGCAACTGGTCAGAATGATCGCTAGTCCAGGATCGAACCTAGTCTATCAGTGACAATGAGGGAGTACAGAGACAAATCACATGACTCTTTCCGAGAACAGTGTCGGGGAATGTAGGCAATTGGACCCCCCCCCGGGGAACGTGACAAGGCATCCGCCTTCCCATGTGCCGTTCCAGGACGGTGCATAATACGGAAGTCAAAGGAGGAAAAGAAAAGATGCCATTGGACCTGTCTGCTATTAATGCATTTCAGGGAGGCCAAATCCTGTAGGTTCCGATGATCGGAGTATACTGTGATAGGATATTTAGCCCCCAGAAGATGATGACGCCAAACACGGAAAGCGTCCATGACAGCCAAGAGTTCTTTTTCCGTAACGGTATAATGGGACTCAGTACTGGAAAACTTACGGGAGTGGTATGCCACTGGATGTAATTTGCCTGTATTAGGACATGTTTGTGACAGTACCGCCCCGAGGGCAAAGGAAGAGGCATCTGCCTCGACTATGAACGGAAGATCCGGATTGGGATGTTGGAGTACCGGTGCGGTAGTGAAGGCGGTTTTCAAGGTCTCAAAAGCCTCCTGCTGTTCTCTCTGCCACTGATATGGTACCCGAGGACTAGTCAGGGCCGTGAGTGGGGCTACAATCGTGGAAAAGGAAGAGATGAAACGCCTATAGAAGTTGGCGAATCCTAAAAAGGCCTGCAAGGACTTGAGTGTTTGAGGTACTGGCCAATCTAAGACTGCTTTGACCTTAGACTCGTTCATGGATAACGCCCCAGGGGTGATGTGGAAACCCAAAAACTCAACAGAGGTCTTATGGAACTGACATTTCTCAGGTTTGGCAAATAAGGAATGTTTGCTTAAACGGGTTAATACTTCTCGGACGTGTTTTACATGGTCATCCAGATCACGAGAGAAGATCAGGATGTCGTCCAAATACACAACCATGTACACATCCAGAATATCCCTGAAAATGTCATTCATGAATCGTTGGAACGTGGCCGGGGCGTTACATAAGCCAAAGGGCATGACAAGATATTCGTACAAGCCGTAACGAGTACAGAAAGCAGTTTTCCACTCGTCTCCCTCGCGAACGCGTACCAAATTGTATGCGCCGCGTAGATCAAGTTTGGTAAAAATGGAAGCATGTGTTAAATGATCTAAGAGTGGAGTGATTAACGGGATGGGATATCTATCCTTCTTGGTGATCGCGTTAAGACGCCGATAATCCACACAAGGACGTAAATCCCCCTCCTTCTTGGGTACAAAAAAGATAAGACTTGCCGCTGGTGAAGTGGAGGGGCGGATGTGTCCTAAACGCAGGGCGTTCTGTACATATTCTTTTAACACCAGTTCCTCCGAAGGAGACAGAGAGTAGATCCTGCCCGAAGGAACAGTGGAATCAGGAAGCAATTCGATTGGGCAGTCATAAGTTCTATGTGGAGGAAGTACCTCAGACGAGCCTCGATCGAAAACGGATTCGAAAGCCAGATATTCTGGCGGAATCCCAGACACCAACCCCCCAACAGTATGGGACTGTATGACTTCTGGATCGTCAACCGTCAGTGTGAGTTGTGCTAGGGCTCCCAAGACCCGAGAGGGTGTGTCAGGGGCTTGATGGATCGGGAGACAATAATTCTGACAAATATCGGACTCAAAGAGTACAGTGCCTGCTTGCCAATTGATCAATGGATTATGTTCACGTAACCAGGGAATCCCTAGTATGATACCGAATTGAGGTGCGGTGATCAAATCAAAACTTAAGGTTTCTGTGTGTATGTCCTGTATGTTCAACAAGAGGGGTGCAGTTTGATGTCTAACAGGACCAGAAACCAATGCGGAGCCGTCTACGGCTTGGACATGTTCCGGTCGTGTTTTTACCACTAAGGGTAGGTTGAGGGAATGGGCCAAATCAATATCTATGTAATTACCAGTGGCACCGGAATCAATAATGATATTGACTGCATGTAGAAGGCCAGTAGAGGGACATAGAGTAGCCTTTACGGAGATGGGTTGAACACGAGCAAAGGCAAGAGGGGTTCCCGGAGAAGATGATGGGACACTCGACCTGGTCTCCGGTTCTAAGGTCGAGCCATCCGAAAAACCTGACTCTTCTTGGGACGTCGAGGACACTCTTTCACGAAATGTCCAGTGGTGCCACAGTAAAAGCACGCATTATCAACCCTTCTACGTTCCCTCTCAGATGTTGTAATAGGACTGCGTACCCCTCCCACTTGCATAGGTTCTTCAGTACCGGAAGCGGGAGTATTAACAAGAGTAGGAGAGGAAGAGGCCCCCAATTCAGCTCTACGCTCCGCTCGGCGTGCATCTACCTGCAGGACGAGATCAACCAATTCCTGATACTGAGTAGGCATAGAAGGGATCACTGCTAAAGCGTCTTTCATGGTGTTACTCAACCCCCTATAAAAGACCACCGCCCGCTTGTTTTCTGGCCATGATGTTTCCGCAACTAGCTGATTAAACCGGGTGATGTAATCTATCAGAGTTCTTTTGCCCTGAGTCAATTCCAACAACTCCAAATCCCTAGACTGTGCCTTGTGTCGAGTATCGAATACTCGGGACATTTCTAGGACCAACAAATCAAAGTCATAAAGAACCGGGCTATTGTTTTCTAACAGGGGATTAGCCCAAGCGGCAGCTGTTCCAGCTAAATGGGAAAGGGCGAAGGCGGCCTTAGCAGTGGACGTGGGAAAAGCCAAAGGCCTGCATAAGAAATGTAACTTGCACTGGTTAACAAAGGTTCTGAATGTCTTGGGATCACCCTGGTAACGTTCAGGAGCAGCCAGGGGGGAAGGAGTTGGGAGGACTATTGGAGTCGGGACTGGGGGTGTAGTGGAGGAGCTGCCATCTCCAAACTCCGGGTCTGCAGGAAGGGAATGTTGAACGCTCTGTATGGTATCCAACCTTTGATGGATCACTGTGTTCGCGGCGGCCATATCTGCCCTTAGTATTGTAATTGCCTGAACTAAAGCAGTTATGGGTTCGTCCGTGGATCCCTGCATCGTCTAACACGACTATACGGCTTCTCAGTCTGTTCTGACTTGAGTGTCGTGTAGACCGATGAGACCTCCGTCCCCAAGTGACGCACAGGGGAACAAAATAGAAACCCGCTGTGCGTCCCTTGAGGCCACAGGTGAGAGATGTCTTCCCAGATCCACGGAGCCTCTGGAACACCGATGCTGCTGTCAAGAAGGAATGAGGTTAAGCACCAGGCAATCACAATACAGGCAGGTAAACAAAAGAATCTAAAGTGTCTTACCTATCTGGTGTAAGGGAGACCCAGGTAACCTAGTAGGGAGGTTCGAGGCTCAAAAAGATACAGAGGTCCCTGGAGAGGTAGAACCGCAGGTAAGCGTGGATACTGGTAAGCCACCTGTAAGATAGGGCTTGACTTGGGCGTAGAAGTACAGCAAGGATTCCAGGGATGATCCAAAGACAAGTCGAGATGCAGTCCAAAAATCCGGCAACAGGTAAACAGTTCCGAGCAAAGGTACAAAGGGGTGTCCAAGAGAGTCCAAGATAGAGTTCCGTGGTCGAGGTAGCAAGGAGCAAGTAGAAACGCCAAACAGGGTCCGAAGCCAGCTGAGAAGCAATGATCGTCCTGCCTCTCAGATCTTTATACTGTGTGTCTCTGGGTCATGTGACGTCTACCAGGATCACGTGAGGAACGCCACACTGTATCACGTGACCGACGTGATGACGTATCGCCGTCCCTTCTGCGATACATCCTCCAAGGCAGTTGCCAATGCAGGAAAGGTTGTAAGCGAGCCCGTACACCAAAGAAGGAACGGTGTTTTCGGTTCTGTGGGTTCACCGAATCCCTTGAGCCTCGAAGCTGGGGTGGAGGTATTTGGGGGAGGTGAGCAGTGTTCTGATGTGGGGAGGCCTGATGTGCTAAGGATCGCCTAACATAGCCCC
Source organism: Ambystoma mexicanum (assembly GCF_040938575.1). Taxonomy (NCBI): domain Eukaryota; kingdom Metazoa; phylum Chordata; class Amphibia; order Caudata; family Ambystomatidae; genus Ambystoma; species Ambystoma mexicanum. The sequence goes on from NC_090931.1 coordinate 1,558,148,537, forward strand.
TCCCCAACGGCCCACGACCCCGTGGGCAGGATGGATGGTCTAAATGGAAACGGGCTACCAAGCGAGGGGCATTCAGGTCAGAGGTGGAAACCCATGAACGTTCCTCCGGGCCGTAACCCTTCCAATCTACCAGGTACTGGATCCCTCCCCTAAACCACCTGGAGCCCAAAATGGCCGACACCTCGAAAACATCAGGAGAGGACAAGGACACCGGCGCAACAGGGGTACGAAGACGGACAGAGTCGGGACAAGGTTTGAGGAGGGAGACATGAAACACAGGATGGATGCGCCAAGAGCTGGGAAGCACTAGACGGAAAGCCACCGGATTAACAACCTTTGAAATCACATAGGGACCGACAAAGCGAGGCAGCAATTTCCGACAACCCACTAGGCGAAGATGACGGGAAGACAACCAGACCTTGGAACCCACCCCCAGAGGGGGAGCAGCCCGACGTTTGCCATCCACACGGGCCTTCATAGCAGCCTTTGCTTCAGTGAGATGAACCACTGTACTAGCGTGTAAGGCAGAAAGATCCCTAAGACATGTCGTGGCCGCAGGGTTCGCAGAATCAGAAGCATCAGGGACCGGCAAGACTTTGGGATGTTGGCCATAGAGGGCGTAAAAGGGAGAATAACCAGTGGCTGAATGAGCCGCATTATTATATGCGAACTCCGCAAGCCGCAACGCGGCCAACCAAGAGGTCTGATGTTGCAATATAAGGCAACAAAGGTATTGTTCCATAGATTGGTTCGTCCTTTCGGTCTGTCCATCGGTCTCCGGATGGTAGGCCGAAGAATACCTGGTATCAATGCCCAATAGCTTCGTTAGGGATCTCCAAAACCGAGAGGTGAACTGTGACCCTCGATCAGATATAATGACCGAAGGAAGGCCGAATAGCATGAACACATGTTCAAAAAACAAATCCGCTAATACAGGAGCCGAAGGGATACCTTTGCAGGGAACGAAACGGGCCATTTTAGTGAACGTGTCCACCACCACCCAGATGGAGTCGAAGCCCTTCGACTTGGGGAGATCAGTAACGAAATCCATCGTCACCGTATGCCAGGGCCTGGGAGGTACCGGAAGCGGAAGCAACAACCCAATTGGTCGACCCCTTTGATGTTTAGCCTGAGCACATACTGCGCATGATCTAACGTAACATTCTACATCGCGCTTCATAGAAGGCCACCAACACCAACGCTTGAGAAGATCTAAAGTGCGCTCTTGTCCGGGGTGAGCGTTAAAGGGAGCGTCATGAGACCACTCAAGGGCCAGATTACGTGTGTCAGGTGTGGGAAGGAACAGGCGTTCATGTACGAACGGTAATCCATCAGAGAACACTGGGTCCCATTCTCGCAACTGGTCAGAATGATCGCTAGTCCAGGATCGAACCGAGTCTATCAGTGACAATGAGGGAGTACAGAGACAAATCACATGACTCTTTCCGAGAACAGTGTCGGGGAATGTAGGCAATTGGACCCCCCCGGGGAACGTGACAAGGCATCCGCCTTCCCATGTGCCGTTCCAGGACGGTGCATAATACGGAAGTCAAAGGAGGAAAAGAAAAGATGCCATTGGACCTGTCTGCTATTAATGCATTTCAGGGAGGCCAAATCCTGTAGGTTCCGATGATCGGAGTATACTGTGATAGGATATTTAGCCCCCAGAAGATGATGACGCCAAACACGGAAAGCGTCCATGACAGCCAAGAGTTCTTTTTCCGTAACGGTATAATGAGACTCAGTACTGGAAAACTTACGGGAGTGGTATGCCACTGGATGTAATTTGCCTGTATTAGGACATGTTTGTGACAGTACCGCCCCGAGGGCAAAGGAAGAGGCATCTGCCTCGACTATGAACGGAAGATCCGGATTGGGATGTTGGAGTACCGGTGCGGTAGTGAAGGCGGTTTTCAAGGTCTCAAAAGCCTCCTGCTGTTCTCTCTGCCACTGATATGGTACCCGAGGACTAGTCAGGGCCGTGAGTGGGGCTACAATCGTGGAAAAGGAAGAGATGAAACGCCTATAGAAGTTGGCGAATCCTAAAAAGGCCTGCAAGGACTTGAGTGTTTGAGGTACTGGCCAATCTAAGACTGCTTTGACCTTAGACTCGTTCATGGATAACGCCTCAGGGGTGATGTGGAAACCCAAAAACTCAACAGAGGTCTTATGGAACTGACATTTCTCAGGTTTGGCAAATAAGGAATGTTTGCTTAAACGGGTTAATACTTCTCGGACGTGTTTTACATGGTCATCCAGATCACGAGAGAAGATCAGGATGTCGTCCAAATACACAACCATGTACACATCCAGAATATCCCTGAAAATGTCATTCATGAATCGTTGGAACGTGGCCGGGGCGTTACATAAGCCAAAGGGCATGACAAGATATTCGTACAAGCCGTAACGAGTACAGAAAGAAGTTTTCCACTCGTCTCCCTCGCGAACGCGTACCAAATTGTATGCGCCGCGTAGATCAAGTTTGGTAAAAATGGAAGCATGTGTTAAATGATCTAAGAGTGGAGTGATTAACGGGATGGGATATCTATCCTTCTTGGTGATCGCGTTAAGACGCCGATAATCCACACAAGGACGTAAATCCCCCTCCTTCTTGGGTACAAAAAAGATAGGACTTGCCGCTGGTGAAGTGGAGGGGCGGATGTGTCCTAAACGCAGGGCGTTCTGTACATATTCTTTTAACACCAGTTCCTCCGAAGGAGACAGAGAGTAGATCCTGCCCGAAGGAACAGTGGAATCAGGAAGCAATTCGATTGGGCAGTCATAAGTTCTATGTGGAGGAAGTACCTCAGACGAGCCTCGATCGAAAACGGATTCGAAAGCCAGATATTCTGGCGGAATCCCAGACACCAACCCCCCAACAGTATGGGACTGTATGACTTCTGGATCGTCAACCGTCAGTGTGAGTTGTGCTAGGGCTCCCAAGACCCGAGAGGGTGTGTCAGGGGCTTGATGGATCGGGAGACAATAATTCTGACAAATATCGGACTCAAAGAGTACAGTGCCTGCTTGCCAATTGATCAATGGATTATGTTCACGTAACCAGGGAATCCCTAGTATGATACTGAATTGAGGTGCGGTGATCAAATCAAAACTTAAGGTTTCTGTGTGTATGTCCTGTATGTTCAACAAGAGGGGTGCAGTTTGATGTCTAACAGGACCAGAAACCAATGCGGAGCCGTCTACGGCTTGGACATGTTCCGGTCGTGTTTTTACCACTAAGGGTAGGTTGAGGGAATGGGCCAAATCAATATCTATGTAATTACCAGTGGCACCGGAATCAATAATGATATTGACTGCATGTAGAAGGCCAGTAGAGGGACATAGAGTAGCCTTTACGGAGATGGGTTGAACACGAGCAAAGGCAAGAGGGGTTCCCGGAGAAGATGATGGGACACTCGACCTGGTCTCCGGTTCTAAGGTCGAGCCATCCGAAAAACCTGACTCTTCTTGGGACGTCGAGGACACTCTTTCACGAAATGTCCAGTGGTGCCACAGTAAAAGCACGCATTATCAACCCTTCTACGTTCCCTCTCAGATGTTGTAATAGGACTGCGTACCCCTCCCACTTGCATAGGTTCTTCAGTACCGGAAGCGGGAGTATTAACAAGAGTAGGAGAGGAAGAGGCCCCCAATTCAGCTCTACGCTCCGCTCGGCGTGCATCTACCTGCAGGACGAGATTAACCAATTCCTGATACTGAGTAGGCATAGAAGGGATCACTGCTAAAGCGTCTTTCATGGTGTTACTCAACCCCCTATAAAAGACCACCGCCCGCTTGTTTTCTGGCCATGATGTTTCCGCAACTAGCTGATTAAACCGGGTGATGTAATCTATCAGAGTTCTTTTGCCCTGAGTCAATTCCAACAACTCCAAATCCCTAGACTGTGCCTTGTGTCGAGTATCGAATACTCGGGACATTTCTAGGACCAACAAATCAAAGTCATAAAGAACCGGGCTATTGTTTTCTAACAGGGGATTAGCCCAAGTGGCAGCTGTTCCAGCTAAATGGGAAAGGGCGAAGGCGGCCTTAGCAGTGGACGTGGGAAAAGCCAAAGGCCTGCATAAGAAATGTAACTTGCACTGGTTAACAAAGGTTCTGAATGTCTTGGGATCACCCTGGTAACGTTCCGGAGCAGCCAGGGGGGAAGGAGTTGGGAGGACTATTGGAGTCGGGACTGGGGGTGTAGTGGAGGAGCTGCCATCTCCAAACTCCGGGTCTGCAGGAAGGGAATGTTGAACGCTCTGTATGGTATCCAACCTTTGATGGATCACTGTGTTCGCGGCGGCCATATCTGCCCTTAGTATTGTAATTGCCTGAACTAAAGCAGTTATGGGTTCGTCCGTGGATCCCTGCATCGTCTAACACGACTATACGGCTTCTCAGTCTGTTCTGACTTGAGTGTCGTGTAGACCGATGAGACCTCCGTCCCCAAGTGACGCACAGGGGAACAAAATAGAAACCCGCTGTGCGTCCCTTGAGGCCACAGGTGAGAGATGTCTTCCCAGATCCACGGAGCCTCTGGAACACCGATGCTGCTGTCAAGAAGGAATGAGGTTAAGCACCAGGCAATCACAATACAGGCAGGTAAACAAAAGAATCTAAAGTGTCTTACCTATCTGGTGTAAGGGAGACCCAGGTAACCTAGTAGGGAGGTTCGAGGCTCAAAAAGATACAGCGGTCCCTGGAGAGGTAGAACCGCAGGTAAGCGTGGATACTGGTAAGCCACCTGTAAGATAGGGCTTGACTTGGGCGTAGAAGTACAGCAAGGATTCCAGGGATGATCCAAAGACAAGTCGAGATGCAGTCCAAAAATCCGGCAACAGGTAAACAGTTCCGAGCAAAGGTACAAAGGGGTGTCCAAGAGAGTCCAAGATAGAGTTCCGTGGTCGAGGTAGCAAGGAGCAAGTAGAAACGCCAAACAGGGTCCGAAGCCAGCTGAGAAGCAATGATCGTCCTGCCTCTCAGATCTTTATACTGTGTGTCTCTGGGTCATGTGACGTCTACCAGGATCACGTGAGGAACGCCACACTGTATCACGTGACCGACGTGATGACGTATCGCCGTCCCTTCTGCGATACATCCTCCAAGGCAGTTGCCAATGCAGGAAAGGTTGTAAGCGAGCCCGTACACCAAAGAAGGAACGGTGTTTTCGGTTCTGTGGGTTCACCGAATCCCTTGAGCCTCGAAGCTGGGGTGGAGGTATTTGGGGGAGGTGAGCAGTGTTCTGATGTGGGGAGGCCTGATGTGCTAAGGATCGCCTAACATAGCCCCTCCCCAACGGCCCACGACCCCGTGGGCAGGATGGATGGTCTAAATGGAAACGGGCTACCAAGCGAGGGGCATTCAGGTCAGAGGTGGAAACCCATGAACGTTCCTCCGGGCCGTAACCCTTCCAATCTACCAGGTACTGGATCCCTCCCCTAAACCACCTGGAGCCCAAAATGGCCGACACCTCGAAAACATCAGGAGAGGACAAGGACACCGGCGCAACAGGGGTACGAAGACGGACAGAGTCGGGACAAGGTTTGAGGAGGGAGACATGAAACACAGGATGGATGCGCCAAGAGCTGGGAAGCACTAGACGGAAAGCCACCGGATTAACAACCTTTGAAATCACATAGGGACCGACAAAGCGAGGCAGCAATTTCCGACAACCCACTAGGCGAAGATGACGGGAAGACAACCAGACCTTGGAACCCACCCCCAGAGGGGGAGCAGCCCGACGTTTGCCATCCACACGGGCCTTCATAGCAGCCTTTGCTTCAGTGAGATGAACCACTGTACTAGCGTGTAAGGCAGAAAGATCCCTAAGACATGTCGTGGCCGCAGGGTTCGCAGAATCAGAAGCATCAGGGACCGGCAAGACTTTGGGATGTTGGCCATAGAGGGCGTAAAAGGGAGAATAACCAGTGGCTGAATGAGCCGCATTATTATATGTGAACTCCGCAAGCCGCAACGCGGCCAACCAAGAGGTCTGATGTTGCAATATAAGGCAACAAAGGTATTGTTCCATAGATTGGTTCGTCCTTTCGGTCTGTCCATCGGTCTCAGGATGGTAGGCCGAAGAATACCTGGTATCAATGCCCAATAGCTTCGTTAGGGATCTCCAAAACCGAGAGGTGAACTGTGACCCTCGATCAGATATAATGACCGAAGGAAGGCCGAATAGCATGAACACATGTTCAAAAAACAAATCCGCTAATACAGGAGCCGAAGGGATACCTTTGCAGGGAACGAAACGGGCCATTTTAGTGAACGTGTCCACCACCACCCAGATGGAGTCGAAGCCCTTCGACTTGGGGAGATCAGTAACGAAATCCATCGTCACCGTATGCCAGGGCCTGGGAGGTACCGGAAGCGGAAGCAACAACCCAATTGGTCGACCCCTTTGATGTTTAGCCTGAGCACATACTGCGCATGATCTAACGTAACATTCTACATCGCGCTTCATAGAAGGCCACCAACACCAACGCTTGAGAAGATCTAAAGTGCGCTCTTGTCCGGGGTGAGCGTTAAAGGGAGCGTCATGAGACCACTCAAGGGCCAGATTACGTGTGTCAGGTGTGGGAAGGAACAGGCGTTCATGTACGAACGGTAATCCATCAGAGAACACTGGGTCCCATTCTCGCAACTGGTCAGAATGATCGCTAGTCCAGGATCGAACCGAGTCTATCAGTGACAATGAGGGAGTACAGAGACAAATCACATGACTCTTTCCGAGAACAGTGTCGGGGAATGTAGGCAATTGGACCCCCCCGGGGAACGTGACAAGGCATCCGCCTTCCCATGTGCCGTTCCAGGACGGTGCATAATACGGAAGTCAAAGGAGGAAAAGAAAAGATGCCATTGGACCTGTCTGCTATTAATGCATTTCAGGGAGGCCAAATCCTGTAGGTTCCGATGATCGGAGTATACTGTGATAGGATATTTAGCCCCCAGAAGATGATGACGCCAAACACGGAAAGCGTCCATGACAGCCAAGAGTTCTTTTTCCGTAACGGTATAATGAGACTCAGTACTGGAAAACTTACGGGAGTGGTATGCCACTGGATGTAATTTGCCTGTATTAGGACATGTTTGTGACAGTACCGCCCCGAGGGCAAAGGAAGAGGCATCTGCCTCGACTATGGACGGAAGATCCGGATTGGGATGTTGGAGTACCGGTGCGGTAGTGAAGGCGGTTTTCAAGGTCTCAAAAGCCTCCTGCTGTTCTCTCTGCCACTGATATGGTACCCGAGGACTAGTCAGGGCCGTGAGTGGGGCTACAATCGTGGAAAAGGAAGAGATGAAACGCCTATAGAAGTTGGCGAATCCTAAAAAGGCCTGCAAGGACTTGAGTGTTTGAGGTACTGGCCAATCTAAGACTGCTTTGACCTTAGACTCGTTCATGGATAACGCCCCAGGGGTGATGTGGAAACCCAAAAACTCAACAGAGGTCTTATGGAACTGACATTTCTCAGGTTTGGCAAATAAGGAATGTTTGCTTAAACGGGTTAATACTTCTCGGACGTGTTTTACATGGTCATCCAGATCACGAGAGAAGATCAGGATGTCGTCCAAATACACAACCATGTACACATCCAGAATATCCCTGAAAATGTCATTCATGAATCGTTGGAACGTGGCCGGGGCGTTACATAAGCCAAAGGGCATGACAAGATATTCGTACAAGCCGTAACGAGTACAGAAAGAAGTTTTCCACTTGTCTCCCTCGCGAACGCGTACCAAATTGTATGCGCCGCGTAGATCAAGTTTGGTAAAAATGGAAGCATGTGTTAAATGATCTAAGAGTGGAGTGATTAACGGGATGGGATATCTATCCTTCTTGGTGATCGCGTTAAGACGCCGATAATCCACACAAGGACGTAAATCCCCCTCCTTCTTGGGTACAAAAAAGATAGGACTTGCCGCTGGTGAAGTGGAGGGGCGGATGTGTCCTAAACGCAGGGCGTTCTGTACATATTCTTTTAACACCAGTTCCTCCGAAGGAGACAGAGAGTAGATCCTGCCCGAAGGAACAGTGGAATCAGGAAGCAATTCGATTGGGCAGTCATAAGTTCTATGTGGAGGAAGTACCTCAGACGAGCCTCGATCGAAAACGGATTCGAAAGCCAGATATTCTGGCGGAATCCCAGACACCAACCCCCCAACAGTATGGGACTGTATGACTTCTGGATCGTCAACCGTCAGTGTGAGTTGTGCTAGGGCTCCCAAGACCCGAGAGGGTGTGTCAGGGGCTTGATGGATCGGGAGACAATAATTCTGACAAATATCGGACTCAAAGAGTACAGTGCCTGCTTGCCAATTGATCAATGGATTATGTTCACGTAACCAGGGAATCCCTAGTATGATACCGAATTGAGGTGCGGTGATCAAATCAAAACTTAAGGTTTCTGTGTGTATGTCCTGTATGTTCAACAAGAGGGGTGCAGTTTGATGTCTAACAGGACCAGAAACCAATGCGGAGCCGTCTACGGCTTGGACATGTTCCGGTCGTGTTTTTACCACTAAGGGTAGGTTGAGGGAATGGGCCAAATCAATATCTATGTAATTACCAGTGGCACCGGAATCAATAATGATATTGACTGCATGTAGAAGGCCAGTAGAGGGACATAGAGTAGCCTTTACGGAGATGGGTTGAACACGAGCAAAGGCAAGAGGGGTTCCCGGAGAAGATGATGGGACACTCGACCTGGTCTCCGGTTCTAAGGTCGAGCCATCCGAAAAACCTGACTCTTCTTGGGACGTCGAGGACACTCTTTCACGAAATGTCCAGTGGTGCCACAGTAAAAGCACGCATTATCAACCCTTCTACGTTCCCTCTCAGATGTTGTAATAGGACTGCGTACCCCTCCCACTTGCATAGGTTCTTCAGTACCGGAAGCGGGAGTATTAACAAGAGTAGGAGAGGAAGAGGCCCCCAATTCAGCTCTACGCTCCGCTCGGCGTGCATCTACCTGCAGGACGAGATCAACCAATTCCTGATACTGAGTAGGCATAGAAGGGATCACTGCTAAAGCGTCTTTCATGGTGTTACTCAACCCCCTATAAAAGACCACCGCCCGCTTGTTTTCTGGCCATGATGTTTCCGCAACTAGCTGATTAAACCAGGTGATGTAATCTATCAGAGTTCTTTTGCCCTGAGTCAATTCCAACAACTCCAAATCCCTAGACTGTGCCTTGTGTCGAGTATCGAATACTCGGGACATTTCTAGGACCAACAAATCAAAGTCATAAAGAACCGGGCTATTGTTTTCTAACAGGGGATTAGCCCAAGCGGCAGCTGTTCCAGCTAAATGGGAAAGGGCGAAGGCGGCCTTAGCAGTGGACGTGGGAAAAGCCAAAGGCCTGCATAAGAAATGTAACTTGCACTGGTTAACAAAGGTTCTGAATGTCTTGGGATCACCCTGGTAACGTTCCGGAGCAGCCAGGGGGGAAGGAGTTGGGAGGACTATTGGAGTCGGGACTGGGGGTGTAGTGGAGGAGCTGCCATCTCCAAACTCCGGGTCTGCAGGAAGGGAATGTTGAACGCTCTGTATGGTATCCAACCTTTGATGGATCACTGTGTTCGCGGCGGCCATATCTGCCCTTAGTATTGTAATTGCCTGAACTAAAGCAGTTATGGGTTCGTCCGTGGATCCCTGCATCGTCTAACACGACTATACGGCTTCTCAGTCTGTTCTGACTTGAGTGTCGTGTAGACCGATGAGACCTCCGTCCCCAAGTGACGCACAGGGGAACAAAATAGAAACCCGCTGTGCGTCCCTTGAGGCCACAGGTGAGAGATGTCTTCCCAGATCCACGGAGCCTCTGGAACACCGATGCTGCTGTCAAGAAGGAATGAGGTTAAGCACCAGGCAATCACAATACAGGCAGGTAAACAAAAGAATCTAAAGTGTCTTACCTATCTGGTGTAAGGGAGACCCAGGTAACCTAGTAGGGAGGTTCGAGGCTCAAAAAGATACAGCGGTCCCTGGAGAGGTAGAACCGCAGGTAAGCGTGGATACTGGTAGGCCACCTGTAAGATAGGGCTTGACTTGGGCGTAGAAGTACAGCAAGGATTCCAGGGATGATCCAAAGACAAGTCGAGATGCAGTCCAAAAATCCGGCAACAGGTAAACAGTTCCGAGCAAAGGTACAAAGGGGTGTCCAAGAGAGTCCAAGATAGAGTTCCGTGGTCGAGGTAGCAAGGAGCAAGTAGAAACGCCAAACAGGGTCCGAAGCCAGCTGAGAAGCAATGATCGTCCTGCCTCTCAGATCTTTATACTGTGTGTCTCTGGGTCATGTGACGTCTACCAGGATCACGTGAGGAACGCCACACTGTATCACGTGACCGACGTGATGACGTATCGCCGTCCCTTCTGCGATACATCCTCCAAGGCAGTTGCCAATGCAGGAAAGGTTGTAAGCGAGCCCGTACACCAAAGAAGGAACGGTGTTTTCGGTTCTGTGGGTTCACCGAATCCCTTGAGCCTCGAAGCTGGGGTGGAGGTATTTGGGGGAGGTGAGCAGTGTTCTGATGTGGGGAGGCCTGATGTGCTAAGGATCGCCTAACAGGTGGGGGTGCTGGGAGACATGAGTGGGGGCCTGGTGGAGGCTGCCCCTGCACTGCTGGGGGTGGGGGTGATGGGAGACATGAGCTGGACTTGAGTGGGGGCCTGGTGGAGGGTGCCCCTGCACTGCTGGGGGGTGGGGGTGATGGGAGACATGAGTGGGGGCCTGGTGGAGGCTACCCCTGGATGCTGTGGGGTGGGGGTGCAGGGGGACATGTGTGGGGGCCTGGTGGAGGTGCCCCTGGATGCTGGGGGGTGGGGGTGGTGGTAGACATGAGTGGGGGCCTGGTGGAGGCTGCCTCTGCACTGCTGGGGGGTGGGGGTGTTGGGAGACATGAGTGGGGGCCTGGTGGAGGCTGCCCCTGCACTGCTGGGGGGTGGGGGTGGTGGTAGACATGAGTGGGGGCCTGGTGGAGGCTGCCCCTGCACTGCTGGGGGGTAGGGGTGCAGGGAGACATGAGTTGGACATGAGTGGGGGCCTGGTGGAGGGTGCCTCTGCACTGCTGGGGGTGATGGGAGACATGAGTGGGGGCCTGGTGGAGGCTGCCTCTGGATGCTGTGGGGTGGGGGTGCAGGGGGACATGTGTGGGGGCCTGGTGGAGGGTGCCCCTGGATGCTGGGGGGTGGGGGTGCAGGGGGACATGAGTGGGGGCCTGTTGGAGGCTTCCCCTGCACTGCTGGGGGTGGGGGTGGTGGGAGACATGAGTGGGGGCCTGGTGGAGGCTGCCCCTGCACTGCTGGGGGGTGGGGGTGCAGGGAGACATGAGTTGAACATGAGTGGGGGCCTGGTGGAGGCTACCCCTGGATGCTGTGGGGTGGGGGTGCAGGGGGACATGTGTGGGGGCCTGGTGGAGGTGCCCCTGGATGCTGGGGGGTGGGGGTGGTGGTAGACATGTGTGGGGGCCTGGTGTAGGGTGCCCCTGGATGCTGGGGGGTGGGGGTGCAGGGGGACATGAGTGGGGGCCTGGTGGAGGCTGCCCCTGCACTGCTGGGGGGTGGGGGTGGTGGGAGACATGAGTGGGGGCCTGGTGGAGGGTGCCCCTGCACTGCTGGGGGGTGGGGGTGGTGGGAGACATGAGTGGGGGCCTGGTGGAGGGTGCCCCTGCACTGCTGGGGGGTGGGGGTGATGGGAGACATGAATGGGGGCCTGATGGAGGGTGCCCCTGCACTGCTGGGGGGGGTGGGGGTGATGGGAGACATGAGTGGGGGCCTGGTGGAGGTTGCCCCTGCACTTCTGGGGGGTGGGGGTGCTGGGAGACATGAGTGGGGGCCTGGTGGAGGGTGCATCACAGTGATGGAGGGTGGGGGTGGTGGGAGACATGAGTGGGGGCCTGGTGGAGGCTGCCCCTGCACTACTGGGGGGTGGGGGTGCTGGGAGACATGAGTGGGGGCCTGGTGGAGGCTGCCCCTGCACTGCTGGGGGGTGATGGGAGACATGAGTTGGACTTGAGTGGGGGCCTGGTGGAGGGTGCCCCTGCACTGCTGGGGGGTGGGGGTGATGGGAGACATGAGTGGGGGCCTGGTGGAGGTGCCCCTGGATGCTGGGGGGTGGGGGTGGTGGTAGACATGAGTGGGGGCCTGGTGGAGGCTGCCTCTGCACTGCTGGGGGGTGGGGTGGTGGTAGACATGAGTGGGGGCCTGGTGGAGGCTTCCCCTGCACTGCTGGGGGGTGGGGGTGCAGGGAGACATGAGTTGGACATGAGTGGGGGCCTGGTGGAGGGTGCCTCTCGATGCTGTGGGGTGGGGGTGCAGGGGGGACATGTGTGGGGGCCTGGTGGAGGGTGCCCCTGGATGCTGGGGGGTGGGGGTGCAGGGGGCATGAGTGGGGGCCTGGTGGAGGCTGCCTTTGCACTGCTGGGGGGTGGGGGTGGTGGGAGACATGAGTGGGGGCCTGGTGGAGGCTGCCTCTGGATGCTGTGGGGTGGGGGTGCAGGGGGGACATGTGTGGGGGCCTGGTGGAGGGTGCCCCTGGATGCTGGGGGGTGGGGGTGCAGGGGGCATGAGTGGGGGCCTGGTGGAGGCTGCCTTTGTACTGCTGGGGGGTGGGGGTGGTGGAAGACATGAGTGGGGGCTAGGGATGTAACGGTGTTACGGTATACCGTTAAAGATACCGTGAACCAATTAATTGAACAATAATAACCGTCACATTGTTTATACCGGTATACTGTTCATACCGTTAAGTGTGCTTTTCAATCTGATTTGGAAAGGCTGCAGTAAGCAAGTGCTGCGCAGTCTTGGTCTTGCACTGTTGGATGTGCCGTCTGCCAAGTAGTTTCAGTTTGAGCAATTTTTAATGCCATTCCATAAACCACACGTGCCTGACACAAAATCAATATGTTAGCAATAGGAAGAATAAATACAGTGCCAAGGAGGAAAAGGGTTTGCTTTTTTTTTTATTTATATTTTTTTTAAAGCGCTCACACAGCCCGCTGGCATCGCGGCGCTGTTAAAGAAATTGTTTTTGTTTATTTAGTTGTGTAATTGTTTTTGTCTTAGTTGCTTATTTATAACACGCTTAAACACCCAGTGGTTTCTAAGCACGGACCCGGGGATCGAACCTGTGTTGCTTCGTGTCGTTTTGCTTCCAAGGCGCGCACGTTGCCGCTGAGCTATCCTCCCGGGACTTTTGGTTGGCAGCTTTGGGGTTTATATATTTATAATGGATAATGTTTTCTAAACATATGACAATGGGGGATTTCCCTGGTTCTATCATTGAATTTACATATAATAAGTCACACTGCGAAATTTAATCATCTCTGTGGGTGTTCCCTGCTGCCATACCAAAGGGTAACGTGTCCGTGATTACTGAACACCTTGTGGCCCGGAAGTAAACTAAAGGCTGTAATGTAAAGAGAGAGTGTGTGTGCATGCGCACAAGCGTATACTACCATCAGACTCCATTGATCTGTGGCATGCAGGTTATCAAGATGACAATATGTTCATCTTCACCAGTAGCCAGTGGGGGAGCTAAAAGCCTAAATGACCACTTAAGAAAAGCTATTCAGTTTGCTTTGCCAGTCGCAGCAGGTCTCCCCCCCCCTCCTCCTCCTCCTCCTCCTCCTCTCCACACGTGTGTTTGTGTATGGTGGAAGCAAGGGGTGGCATTTCAGTGGAAAGTATGTTGAAAAGCCCAATTCTGGCCCTGAGTGCCTGGTTTTGTTTGTGATGAATAATGTCTAATCCCCCACACTAGCGTGAGATGGGGGTTTAGATTCTATAAAAGACAAGGAGGCGAGTATTATGCATTTCAATCTTTACTCTGAACCACAGCAGCAAAGAATAAAAAACTTTGTAAAACGAATTTTTTTTCCAATAATCATAACGTTATAACAATGCAATGGGAAACATCCCAGTCCAACATGGTGGGCAGGTCATGCCCTGGGGGTAGCCAATAGGGAGCGAGCCAGTCCCAATATAGGTCCATTCCTTTAATAACTCCCCCTCTTTCTGACGCTGATCTGTCTCACACGACCACCGAACACCTTCTCCACGTAGAACGAAGAACAAACTCCCATGGAGACGCCGGGGCTGAAACCTTCTGCAACCTGGAGCTCAATCTCCCACTTCTTCCTGCATCGAAGTCATCAACTGCCCTCTGAAACAACAACCGACACCAGTAAGGGTGGGTGGGTGGGATAATACTCGCCTCCTTGTCTTTTATAGAATCTAAACCCCCATCTCACGCTAGTGTGGGGGATTAGACATTCTATGGCAAGACAGGAGGCTCACATTATGCAAGTTCAAAGCCCTTGCATTACATTCACCGCTACATGGGCAATACGCTTATAGTAAAATGTCTTAAAAGTTGATTCCCTTGACCAGTCAGCTGCTTTTAGGATCTGTTCCAGACTACCCCCCAGAAAGGCTGCTTTAGAGGCCATAGCGCCTCGGACTGAGTGGGGACCAAAAGAGGATGTGTCAACCCCCGCCTCCCGCATAACCCATTTGATCCATCTGGCCAAAGTAGAAGGGGAGACCGGCTTATGGGGTTTCCTGTAGGAAATCAGCAGCTGAGAGGTATTGGGAGGTCTAAAACCGTCAGTTATAATCTCAAAACATTTCAAACAGTTGACCACACATAGTTTACAATCTTCAGGAAAAGCTGGATAGGATATCGATGAAGTCATGCATTTAGTCCTTCGTGAGATAAAGAAAGTAACCCCTTGAGGGGTGAACATCTTATTATCCACATCAAGAGCTCTGATATCAGAGACCCTTTTAATAGACACTAGACATAGTAACATAGCAAGTTTGGCAAATAACTGCTGCAGGGACAGTTCTTCATTAAGAGGCCAGGACCTGAAGAGCTGCAGCACCACATTAACATCCCAAAGAACCGAATACTTCGGCTGTGGCGGAATCTTAATACGGATAGATTTGAGGGCCCTTCGCACTAAAACGTGCCTACCCACTGGTTCCCCTTTAACCAAAAGGTGACCGGCTGAAATAGCTGAACGAAAACCATTAACAGTCCTGTAGGCTTTCCCTTCCTTAAACAATTCTACAAGAAAATTAACCACCTCTACAGGAGGGGCAGAAACGGGATTGAGGTGCCTAGCCACACACCAGCTAACCCATCTGTTCCATGCTGTGGAATACCCTGCCTTAGTAGAGGGCGCCCAGGAGTCCCTGATGACCGCCATAGAGTCTTGCAAAAGGCCTCTGAAGCACCAGGAAGAGCTGAAATCTTCCAAGCCATAAGGGCAAGGTGTCCCTGTGAGACCAACTCGTGAGGGAGACCCTCCGGATCCACTAGCAACAGGGGATCGCGAGGGAGAAGACGGGGAATATCTATTGCCAATTCTAGAAGGGCCGGGAACCACACTTGAGAAGGCCAAAAGGGGGTAACCAGAACCAGAGACACCGCCTGAGTGCGAACCTGGACCAGAACCCGGGCTATCATTGCAAAGGGAGGAAAGGCATACCCCAACTGACCCGACCAATCCTGGAGGAAAGCGTCGGTGGCTAGAGCTAACGGATCTGGTCTCCAACTGTAAAACCTGGGAACTTGACAATTCAGTCTGGAGGCAAACAAGTCTATCATCAGAGGACCCCAGAGGGACTCTATGCGGGCGAAAAGAGACCTGTTCAGCATCCAATCGCTCCTGTCCTGCAGGTGCCTGGAGTTCCAATCTGCAACTTCGTTGCTGACTCCTGGGAGGTATTCCGCTTTCAAGAGAATATCCCTGTCGAGGCAAAAATGCCAAAACTCTCTCGCCAAATCCGCCAAGACTTTGGACCTGGTACCCCCCAGGTGATTGATGTACCTCACCGCAGATATGTTGTCCATGCGGAGGAGAACACAACAATTCCCCTGATCCTTGAGGAGACTCCGAACAGCAAAAGACCCCGCTAACAACTCTAGGCAATTGATATGGAGAAGTTTCTCTGACTCCGACCATTTCCCTCCCGTGGAGACCTGACCCAATCTGGCTCCCCAACCCGATCTGCTCGCATCTGACTCCAGAACGACATCCGGCGATGGGCCAAATATTGCCTTGCCATTCCAGGCCTCCATGTGCCTGAGCCACCACAGAAGTTCCAACCTGGCCTCTGGCGGCAATTCCACCATTTGGGAGTAAGAGAGACACTTGCGCAAATGCTTGGCCTTTAAGCGTTGCAGTGCTCTGTAATGTAGGGGAGCAGGGAAGATAGCCTGAATGGATGCCGACAACATCCCTACAACTCTGGCCAACTGCCTGAGGGAGATCCTCCCTCTCCTGAGGAGTAGACGAATTTCCTTCTTTATCTTGGACAGTCTGCTGTCTGGGAGAAGAAGGATGCAAAGCTTTGAATCTATATTGAAGCCCAGAAATTGGATACATTGCGTAGGCTTCAATATGGATTTTTTTACATTTATCACAAAACCTAGATCCTGTAAGAGGGTCACAGTAAATTTCAGATGAGAACACAGAGTTTGATAATTCTGGGCTAGGAGCAACATGTCGTCCAGATAAATTATGATCCGAATCCCCCTGGATCTGAGAAGAGCCATCACAGGGCGCATGAGCTTGGTGAAACACCATGGGGCCGAGGACAGGCCAAACGGAAGGGATGCAAACTGCCACACCCGACCCCCCCACTGAAACTGAAGATACTCCTGATGTGGGGGAAAGACGGGAACCACTAGGTAAGCGTCTTTGAGGTCCAATTTGACCATCCAGTCTGCAGGGAGAAGAGTATCCCTGAGTAAATGAATTCCCTCCATCTTGAAGTGGTGATAAACCACAAAAGAGTTGAGAGCTTTCAGGTTGATTACTGGGCGAAACCCCTGGTCCGGTTTCGGAACTAGAAAAATGGTACTCAGGAACTGAGAGGCCCTGTAAGAGGCCGGGACTACCGCCCCTTTGGAGATGAGATCCCGTACCTCCCCATCTATAAGGGATTGTTTGACTTCGTCGAACACCAAAGGAAGGGGAATGGACAACTGGCAAGGAGGGGCATAGAACTCTATCTGATAACCCTGAATCGTTTGTAGCACCCAAGGATCCGAAGTGAGAGCCTCCCACTGTGGAAGGAACCTGGCTAGTCTGCCACCTAAACTTTTGAGGGAAAAAACTTTTAGCACCTCGGAAATTACCTGATGGCCCTCTTGATCTTCCGGCTCCCCTGCCGGCACGTCCTCTCCAACTGGAGTTTTGTTGCGGGTAGAACTGATTATGTGCTCCTTGAGCAGAGGAGGTATGGTATGCGCCACGGGGCGCAAACTGGCGGGGGCGGGAGGAGCCCTGGGAAAAATGGCCGGAGGAGCGGGCCCTACCTCGTCCAGCCTTGTTAAAAACCTTTGGGGCAAAAACCTTTTTTATATTAACCTGCGCTTTGTCCAGCGCTGTAAATGTGTGAACATAAGCCGACAAATCTTTCAGGAAAGAATCCCCAAACAAATTACCCTGAGCTGCAGGGCCACCTTCCCTCTCCGACATGTCTGCCAGTTTGGAATCCAACCTCATTAATAATGATTTTCTCCTCTCCCTACATATGGAGGCATTAGCATTGCCGAGCAGGCATACCGTACGTTGGATCCAACCCCTTAATGCGTCAACATCTATCGGGGTATTAGAGGACGCCGCCTCTTCTGCCATTTCAAAAATCTGCGTGACTGGACCCAGGATGTCCAATAGTCTGTCTTGACAACTACGCCACGCTTTATCGACCCCCTTCTTGGGGTCCTTCCCTTTCTGGGAAAGAAAAGCCGCCATAGACTGGTCTATTTCTGGCGCTAGAGCTACCTTGTCGGCAAGCAACGGTCTAGGACATTCCGCCCGTAATTTATTACGATCCTCTTTGGCCATAGGGCGTCGGATCCAGAACTTGAGGAAAGAGGAAACCTCCTCAGAGGGTTGCCACTCAGCAGACCTGGGGTGTTGTATCAGGGCAGGATCAAAGAAAGGTACACCACTACCATCCAGCAGGGGACCCCCTTGAGGGGCTACCGAGGTCACCTTCCTTTTCTGCCTCTTAGGGGGCGAATCAGAATCATCTGCACTGTCAGAGGATGAGACATCAATAGGGGGCTCCACCGGCGCGAAAGGCGCGGGGGCCGGCCAGGGGGTGGAAGAGATAGGTCGAGATTCTTCCCACCCACGCTTCAAATTACCCTTAGGGGAAGCAACAGGAGATATGGCCACTAGGGGACTGAGTTGTCCCTGGGTATGTTTAGTTTTAACCTTACATTTTCTGGGTGCCTGGGACGCCACAGATGGGACA
Organism: Ambystoma mexicanum; assembly: GCF_040938575.1. Lineage (NCBI taxonomy): Eukaryota > Metazoa > Chordata > Amphibia > Caudata > Ambystomatidae > Ambystoma > Ambystoma mexicanum. The sequence continues at coordinate 1,558,166,818 of NC_090931.1, forward strand.
GCGTCCTGGGAGGGATGAAAATCCGCAATGCGGGTAATTAATCTGTCAAAGGCTGAGCGCCAAAGTATTATTCAAATCAGTTAAAGCGGAGTCCAAAGAGGACTGAATAGCTTGTGCCACTAAAGGCTGGGAATGACAGGCTTGATCCCCAATGTTTTCAAGTACTTTCTCACTTTTTTTGGCAGTGCGCACTTGAGTGCTGGCATCTGCAGAGGAGGGAAGCACTCCTTTGTCCATGACAGCACCAATTTCTTTGGTAAAATATTTAAACACAGCCGGGTCAAAGCTGCACTCACACAAGCCTAGCAGGCCGTAAGGACTCAAGTTAATAGTGTGCCACAAACCTCAGGTAAGGGCCACCAAGGCAGAATCATGGGCAGTGTCTGAATTCCCACAGACAAACACGCGAGCAGCGTGTGCGGGCAAAGAAGCAACATTTTTAACATACAAAACAACTGTAAAACTATTACCAATTTATAACAGAAAATGGAACATATTACGGAAAAAATAAAATATACACATTTTTTGTGGCGGAGAGCAGGCACGAACTGCTAAACCTGCCTTTCACTAGCAGCACGCTTACCGCGTGTGCCACAGAGCTCCCTAAGCTACGTGCGTCGTCCGTCAGAATGTAATTGTTCTGAGCCGGTCGACACGCAACAAACAAAGCAAATGCTCGCGGCCTCACAACAGGCGCACGAGTAAATAGAACGCTGCAGCGTTCCCCAAGGAAAGGTCACGAAGAGTGCAACAACAATGCGAGCGAACGCCACGCTCGAATAAATTATCTCAAGCGAACACGGGCGAGATAAACAAACGCTCCGCTTGCCTGCTTGAGGAAAGTCACAGCATATACAATGTAACAAGAAAAGAGAAACGCGTTCTCCCAAACGCTGCTTCCTGAAACCAAGTGATACAAGTAACACTTTGAACACACAGTCTAAGAGAAAACCAGAGGTGTGATTTAGCTGTGGGTCAGCAGCAAAGAAAGAGGGGGAGTTATTAAAGGAATGGACCTATATTGGGACTGGCTCGCTCCCTATTGGCTACCCCCAGGGCATGACCTGCCCACCATGTTGGACTCGGATGTTTCCCATTGCATTGTTATAACGTTATGTTTATTGGAAAAAAAAATCGTTTTACAAAGTTTTTTATTCTTTGCTGCTGTGGTTCAGAGTAAAGATTGAAATGCATAATATGAGCCTCCTGTCTTGCCATAGAATCTGACAATGTATGACCTTTTGGAAAATACTTGTTAAGATTAGTTAATTCCACCTGCTATACCGCGATAACCATGATATACCGTCATTTGGCAAGAAGGTTATTGTACCGTCATAAAACTAATACCGTGACACCCCTAGTGGGGGCCTGGTGGAGGCTGCCCCTGCACTGCTGGGGGTGGGGGTGGTGGTAGACATGAGTGGGGGCCTGGTGGAGGCTGCCCCTGGATGCTATGGGGTGGGGATGCAGGGGGACATGTGTGGGGGCCTGGTGGAGGGTGCCCCTGGATGCTTGGGGGGTGGAGGTGCAGGGGGTCATGAGTGGGGGCCTGGTGGAGGCTGCCCCTGCACTGCTGGGGGTGGGGGTGGTGGTAGACATGAGTGGGGGCCTGGTGGAGGCTGCCCCTGGATGCTGGCGGTGGGGGTGCAGGGGGACATGAGTGGGGGCCTATTGGAGGCTGCCCCTGCACTGCTGGGGGGTGGGGGTGATGGGAGACATGAGTGGGGACCTGGTGGAGGCTGCTCCTGCACTGCTGGGGGGTGGGGGTGGTGGTAGACATAAGTGGGGCCTGGTGGAGGCTGCCCCTGCACTGCTGGGGGCTGGGGGTGCAGGGAGACATGAGTTGGACATGAGTGGGGGCCTGGTGGAGGCTGCCCCTGGATGCTGGGGGTGGTGGGAGACATGAGTGGGGGCCTGGTGGAGGCTGCCCCTGCACTGCTGGGGGGTGGGGGTGGTGGGAGACATGAGTGGGGGCCTGGTGGAGGGTGCCCCTGGATGCTGGGGGGTGGGGGTGGTGGTAGACATGAGTGGGGGCCTGGTGGAGGATGCCCCTGCACTGCTGGGGGGTGGGGGTGGTGGTAGACATGAGTGGGGCCTGGTGGAGGCTGCCCCTGCACTTCTGGGGGGTGGGGGTGGTGGTAGACATGAGTGGGGGCCTGGTGGAGGCTGCCCCTGCACTGCTGGGGGGTGGGGGTGCAGGGAGACATGAGTTGCACATGAGTGGGGGCCTGGTGGAGGGAGCCCCTGGAAGCTGGGGGGTGGGGGTGGTGGAAGACATGAGTGGGGGCCTAGTGGAGGCTGTCCCTGGATGCTGTGGGGTGGGGGTGCAGGGGGACATGTGTGGGGGCCTGGTGGAGGGTGCCCCTGGATGCTGGGGGGTGGGGGTGCAGGGGGACATGAGTGGGGGCCTGGTGGAGGCTGCCCCTGGATGCTGGGGGGTGGGGGTGGTGGTAGACATGAGTGGGGGCCTGGTGGAGGGTGCCCTGCACTGCTGTGGAGTGGGGGTGATGGGAGACATGAGTGGGGGCCTGGTGGAGGGTGCCCTGCACTGCTGGGGGGTGGGGGTGCAGGGAGACATGAGTGGGGGCCTGGTGGAGGCTGCTCCTGCACTGCTGGGGAGTGGGGGTGGTGGTAGACATAAGTGGGGCCTGGTGGAGGCTGCCCCTGCACTGCTGGGGGTGCAGGGAGACATGAGTTGGACATGAGTGGGGGCCTGGTGGAGGCTGCCCCTGGATGCTATGGGGTGGGGATGCAGGGGGACATGTGTGGGGGCCTGGTGGAGGGTGCCCCTGGATGCTTGGGGGGTGGAGGTGCAGGGGGTCATGAGTGGGGGCCTGGTGGAGGCTGCCCCTGCACTGCTGGGGGTGGGGGTGGTGGTAGACATGAGTGGGGGCCTGGTGGAGGCTGCCCCTGGATGCTGGCGGTGGGGGTGCAGGGGGACATGAGTGGGGGCCTATTGGAGGCTGCCCCTGCACTGCTGGGGGGTGGGGGTGATGGGAGACATGAGTGGGGACCTGGTGGAGGCTGCTCATGCACTGCTGGGGGGTGGGGGTGGTGGTAGACATAAGTGGGGCCTGGTGGAGGCTGCCCCTGCACTGCTGGGGGCTGGGGGTGCAGGGAGACATGAGTTGGACATGAGTGGGGGCCTGGTGGAGGCTGCCCCTGGATGCTGGGGGTGGTGGGAGACATGAGTGGGGGCCTGGTGGAGGCTGCCCCTGCACTGCTGGGGGGTGGGGGTGGTGGGAGACATGAGTGGGGGCCTGGTGGAGGGTGCCCCTGGATGCTGGGGGGTGGGGGTGGTGGTAGACATGAGTGGGGGCCTGGTGGAGGATGCCCCTGCACTGCTGGGGGGTGGGGGTGGTGGTAGACATGAGTGGGGCCTGGTGGAGGCTGCCCCTGCACTTCTGGGGGGTGGGGGTGGTGGTAGACATGAGTGGGGGCCTGGTGGAGGCTGCCCCTGCACTGCTGGGGGGTGGGGGTGCAGGGAGACATGAGTTGCACATGAGTGGGGGCCTGGTGGAGGGAGCCCCTGGAAGCTGGGGGGTGGGGGTGGTGGAAGACATGAATGGGGGCCTAGTGGAGGCTGTCCCTGGATGCTGTGGGGTGGGGGTGCAGGGGGACATGTGTGGGGGCCTGGTGGAGGGTGCCCCTGGATGCTGGGGGGTGGGGGTGCAGGGGGACATGAGTGGGGGCCTGGTGGAGGCTGCCCCTGGATGCTGGGGGGTGGGGGTGGTGGTAGACATGAGTGGGGGCCTGGTGGAGGCTGCCCTGCACTGCTGGGGGGTGGGGGTGGTGGTAGACATGAGTGGGGGCCTGGTGGAGGCTGCCCCTGGATGCTGGGGGGTGGGGGTGCAGGGAGACATGAGTGGGGGCCTGGTGGAGGCTGCCCCTGGATGCTGCGGGGTGGGGGTGGTGGGAGACATGAGTGGGGGCCTGGTGGAGGGTGCCCCTGCACTGCTGGGGGGTGGGGGTGATGGGAGACATGTGTGGGTGCCTGGTGGAGGCTGCCCCTGGATGCTGGGGGGTGGGGGTGCAGGGAGACATGAGTTGGACATGAGTGGGGGCCTGGTGGAGGCTGCCCCTGGATGCTGGGGGTGGTGGGAGACATGAGTGGGGGCCTGGTGGAGGCTGCCCCTGCACTGCTGGGGGATGGGGGTGGTGGGAGACATGAGTGGGGGCCTGGTGGAAGATGCCCCTGCACTGCTGGGGGGTGGGGGTGGTGGTAGACATGAGTGGGGGCCTGGTGGAGGCTGCCCCTGCACTGCTGGGGGGTGGGGGTGCAGGGAGACATGAGTTGCACATGAGTGGGGGCCTGGTGGAGGGAGCCCCTGGAAGCTGGGGGGTGGGGGTGGTGGAAGACATGAGTGGGGGCCTAGTGGAGGCTGTCCCTGGATTCTGTGGGGTGGGGGTGCAGGGGGACATGTGTGGGGGCCTGGTGGAGGGTGCCCCTGGATGCTGGGGGGTGGGGGTGCAGGTGGACATGAGTGGGGGCCTGGTGGAGGCTGCCCCTGGATGCTGGGGGGTGGTGGTAGACATGAGTGGGGGCCTGGTGGAGGCTGCCCCTGCACTGCTGGGGGGTGGGGGTGGTGGTAGACATGAGTGGGGGCCTGGTGGAGGCTGCCCCTGGATGCTGGGGGGTGGGGGTGCAGGGAGACATGCGTGGGGGCCTGGTGGAGGCTGCCCCTGGATGCTGGGGGGTGGGGGTGGTGGGAGACATGAGTGGGGGCCTGGTGGAGGGTGCCCCTGCACTGCTGGGGGGTGGGGGTGATGGGAGACATGTGTGGGTGCCTGGTGGAGGCTGCCCCTGGATGCTGGGGGGTGGGGGTGCAGGGAGACATGAGTTGGACATGAGTGGGGGCGTGGTGGAGGGTGCCCTGCACTGCTGGGGGGTGGTGGTAGACATGAGTGGGGGCCTGGTGGAGGCTGCCCCTGCACTGCTGGGGGGTGGGGGTGATGGGAGACATGAGTGGGGGCCTGGTGGAGGGTGCCCTGCACTGCTGGGGGGTGGGGGTGATGGGAGACATGAGTGGGGGCCTGGTGGAGGGTGCCCTGCACTTCTGGGGGGTGGGGGTGCAGGGAGACATGAATGGGGGCCTGGTGGAGGGTGCCCCTGGATGCTGGGGGGTGGGGGTGCTGGGAGACATGAGTGGGGGCCTGGTGGAGGTTGCCCCTGCACTGCTGGGGGGTGGGGGTGATGGGAGAAATGAGTTGGACATGAGTGGGGGCCTGGTGGAGGGTTCCCCTGCACTGCTGGCGGGTGGGGGTGGTGGGAGACTTGAGTGGGGGCCTGGTGGAGGGTGCCCCTGCACTGCTGGGGGGTGGGGATGCTGGGAGACATGAGTGGGGGCCTGGTGGAGGGTGCACCACAGTGATGGAGGGTGGGGGTGGTGGGAGACATGAGTGGGGGCCTGGTGGAGGCTGCCCCTGCACTGCTGTGGGGTGGGGGTGCTGGGAGACATGAGTGGGGGCCTGGTGGAGGGTGCACCACAGTGATGGGGGTGGTGGCAGACATGAGTGGGGGCCTGGTGGAGGCTGCCCCTGCACTGCTGGGGGGTGGGGGTGGTGGGAGACATGAGTGGGGGCCTGGTGGAGGGTGCCTCTGCACTGCTGGGGGGTGGGGGTGATGGGAGACATGAGTGGGGGCCTGATGGAGGGTGCCCCTGCACTGCTGGGGGGGTGGGGGTGATGGGAGACATGAGTGGGGGCCTGGTGGAGGCTGCCCCTGGATGCTGTGGGGTGGGGATGCAGGGGGACATGTGTGGGGGCCTGGTGGAGGGTGCCCCTGGATGCTGGGGGGTGGGGGTGCAGGGGGACATGAGTGGGGGCCTGGTGGAGGCTGCCCCTGGATGCTGGGGGGTGGGGGTGGTGGTAGACATGAGTGGGGGCCTGGTGGAGGCTGCCCCTGCACTGCTGGGGGGTGGGGGTGGTGGTAGACATGAGTGGGGGCCTGGTGGAGGCTGCCCCTGGATGCTGGGGGGTGGGGGTGCAGGGAGACATGAGTGGGGGCCTGGTGGAGGCTGCCCCTGGATGCTGCGGGGTGGGGGTGGTGGGAGACATGAGTGGGGGCCTGGTGGAGGGTGCCCCTGCACTGCTGGGGGGTGGGGGTGGTGGTAGACATGAGTGGGGGCCTGGTGGAGGCTGCCCCTGCACTGCTGGGGGGTGGGGGTGCAGGGAGACATGAGTTGCACATGAGTGGGGGCCTGGTGGAGGGAGCCCCTGGAAGCTGGGGGATGGGGGTGGTGGAAGACATGAGTGGGGGCCTAGTGGAGGCTGTCCCTGGATTCTGTGGGGTGGGGGTGCAGGGGGACATGTGTGGGGGCCTGGTGGAGGGTGCCCCTGGATGCTGGGGGGTGGGGGTGCAGGTGGACATGAGTGGGGGCCTGGTGGAGGCTGCCCCTGGATGCTGGGGGGTGGGGGTGGTGGTAGACATGAGTGGGGGCCTGATGGAGGCTGCCCCTGCACTGCTGGGGGGTGGGGGTGGTGGTAGACATGAGTGGGGGCCTGGTGGAGGCTGCCCCTGGATGCTGGGGGGTGGGGGTGCAGGGAGACATGCGTGGGGGCCTGGTGGAGGCTGCCCCTGGATGCTGGGGGGTGGGGGTGGTGGGAGACATGAGTGGGGGCCTGGTGGAGGGTGCCCCTGCACTGCTGGGGGGTGGGGGTGATGGGAGACATGTGTGGGTGCCTGGTGGAGGCTGCCCCTGGATGCTGGGGGGTGGGGGTGCAGGGAGACATGAGTTGGACATGAGTGGGGGCGTGATGGAGGGTGCCCTGCACTGCTGGGGGGTGGTGATAGACATGAGTGGGGGCCTGGTGGAGGGTGCCCCTGCACTGCTGGGGGGTGGGGGTGATGGGAGACATGAGTGGGGGCCTGGTGGAGGGTGCCCTGCACTGCTGGGGGGTGGGGGTGATGGGAGACATGAGTGGGGGCCTGGTGGAGGGTACCCTGCACTTCTGGGGGGTGGGGGTGCAGGGAGACATGAATGGGGGCCTGGTGGAGGGTGCCCCTGGATGCTGGGGGGTGGGGGTGCTGGGAGACATGAGTGGGGGCCTGGTGGAGGCTGCCCCTGCACTGCTGGGGGGTGGGGGTGATGGGAGAAATGAGTTGGACATGAGTGGGGGCCTGGTGGAGGGTTCCCCTGCACTGCTGGTGGGTGGGGGTGGTGGGAGACTTGAGTGGGGGCCTGGTGGAGGGTGCCCCTGCACTGCTGGGGGGTGGGGATGCTGGGAGACATGAGTGGGGGCCTGGTGGAGGGTGCACCACAGTGATGGAGGGTGGGGGTGGTGGGAGACATGAGTGGGGGCCTGGTGGAGGCTGCCCCTGCACTGCTGGGGGGTGGGGGTGCTGGGAGACATGAGTGGGGGCCTGGTGGAGGGTGCACCACAGTGATGGGGGTGGTGGGAGACATGAGTGGGGGCCTGGTGGAGGCTGCCCCTGCACTGCTGGGGGGTGGGGGTGGTGGGAGACATGAGTGGGGGCCTGGTGGAGGGTGCCCCTGCACTGCTGGGGGGTGGGGGTGATGAGAGACATGAGTGGGGGCCTGATGGAGGGTGCCCCTGCACTGCTGGGGGGGTGGGGTGATGGGAGACATGAGTGGGGGCCTGGTGGAGGCTGCCCCTGGATGCTGTGGGGTGGGGATGCAGGGAGACATGTGTGGGGGCCTGGTGGAGGGTGCCCCTGGATGCTGGGGGGTGGAGGTGCAGGGGGTCATGAGTGGGGGCCTGGTGGAGGCTGCCCCTGCACTGCTGGGGGGTGGGGGTGATGGGAGACATGAGTGGGGGCCTGGTGGAGGTTGCCCCTGGATGCTGTGGGGTGGGGGTACAGGGGGACATGTGTGGGGGCCTGGTGGAGGGTGCCCCTGGATGCTGGCGGTGGGGGTGCAGGGGGACATGAGTGGGGGCCTATTGGAGGCTGCCCCTGCACTGCTGGGGGGTGGGGGTGATGGGAGACATGAGTGGGGACCTGGTGGAGGCTGCTCCTGCACTGCTGGGGGGTGGGGGTGGTGGTAGACATACGTGGGGCCTGGTGGAGGCTGCCCCTGCACTGCTGGGGGCTGGGGGTGCAGGGAGACATGAGTTGGACATGAGTGGGGGCCTGGTGGAGGCTGCCCCTGGATGCTGGGGGTGGTGGGAGACATGAGTGGGGGCCTGGTGGAGGCTGCCCCTGCACTGCTGGGGGGTGGGGGTGGTGGAAGACATGAGTGGGGGCCTGGTGGAGGGTGCCCCTGGATGCTGGGGGGTGGGGGTGGTGGTAGACATGAGTGGGGGCCTGGTGGAGGATGCCCCTGCACTGCTGGGGGGTGGGGGGGTGGTAGACATGAGTGGGGGCCTGGTGGAGGCTGCCCCTGCACTTCTGGGGGGTGGGGGTGGTGGTAGACATGAGTGGGGGCCTGGTGGAGGCTGCCCCTGCACTGCTGGGGGGTGGGGGTGCAGGGAGACATGAGTTGCACATGAGTGGGGGCCTGGTGGAGGGAGCCCCTGGAAGCTGGGGGGTGGGGGTGGTGGAAGACATGAGTGGGGGCCTAGTGGAGGCTGTCCCTGGATGCTGTGGGGTGGGGGTGCAGGGGGACATGTGTGGGGGCCTGGTGGAGGGTGCCCCTGGAGGCTGGGGGGTGGGGATGCAGGGGGACATGAGTGGGGGCCTGGTGGAGGCTGCCCCTGGATGCTGGGGGGTGGGGGTGGTGGTAGACATGAGTGGGGGCCTGGTGGAGGCTGCCCCTGCACTGCTGGGGGGTGGGGGTGGTGGTAGACATGAGTGGGGGCCTGGTGGAGGCTGCCCCTGGATGCTGGGGGTGGGGGTGCAGGGAGACATGAGTGGGGGCCTGGTGGAGGCTGCCCCTGGATGCTGGGGGGTGGGGGTGGTGGGAGACATGAGTGGGGGCCTGGTGGAGGGTGCCCCTGGATGCTGGGGGGTGGGGGTGGTGGTAGACATGAGTGGGGGCCTGGTGGAGGATGCCCCTGCACTGCTGGGGGGTGGGGGGGTGGTAGACATGAGTGGGGGCCTGGTGGAGGCTGCCCCTGCACTTCTGGGGGGTGGGGGTGGTGGTAGACATGAGTGGGGGCCTGGTGGAGGCTGCCCCTGCACTGCTGGGGGGTGGGGGTGCAGGGAGACATGAGTTGCACATGAGTGGGGGCCTGGTGGAGGGAGCCCCTGGAAGCTGGGGGGTGGGGGTGGTGGAAGACATGAGTGGGGGCCTAGTGGAGGCTGTCCCTGGATGCTGTGGGGTGGGGGTGCAGGGGGACATGTGTGGGGGCCTGGTGGAGGGTGCCCCTGGATGCTGGGGGGTGGGGGTGCAGGGAGACATGAGTTGGACATGAGTGGGGGCGTGGTGGAGGGTGCCCTGCACTGCTGGGGAGTGGGGGTGGTGGTAGACATGAGTGGGGGCCTGGTGGAGGGTGCCCCTGCACTGCTGGGGGGTGGGGGTGATGGGAGACATGAGTGGGGGCCTGGTGGAGGGTGCCCTGCACTGCTGTCGGGTGGGGGTGATGGGAGACATGAGTGGGGGCCTGGTGGAGGGTGCCCTGCACTGCTGGGGGGTGGGGGTGCAGGGAGACATGAGTGGGGGCCTGGTGGAGGGTGCCCCTGGATGCTGGGGGGTGGGGGTGTTGGGAGACATGAGTGGGGGCCTGGTGGAGGCTGCCCCTGCACTGCTGGCGGGTGGGGGTGATGGGAGACATGAGTTGGACATGAGTGGGGGCCTGGTGGAGGGTTCCCCTGCACTGCTGGCGGGTGGGGGTGGTGGGAGACTTGAGTGGGGGCCTGGTGGAGGGTGCCCCTGCACTGCTGGGGGGTGGGGGTGCTGGGAGACATGAGTGGGGGCCTGGTGGAGGGTGCATCACAGTGATGGAGGGTGGGGGTGGTGGGAGACATGAGTGGGGGCCTGGTCGAGGCTGCCCCTGCACTACTGGGGGGTGGGGGTGCTGGGAGACATGAGTTGGACTTGAGTGGGGGCCTGGTGGAGGCTGCCCCTGCACTGCTGGGGGGTGGGGGTGGTGGTAGACATGAGTGGGGGCCTGGTGGAGGCTTCCCCTGCACTGCTGGGGGGTGGGGGTGCAGGGAGACATGAGTTGGACATGAGTGGGGGCCTGGTGGAGGGTGCCCCTGCACTGCTGGGGGTGATGGGAGACATGAGTGGGGGCCTGGTGGAGGCTGCCTCTGGATGCTGTGGGGTGGGGGTGCAGGGGGACATGTGTGGGGGCCTGGTGGAGGGTGCCCCTGGATGCTGGGGGGTGGGGGTGCAGGGGGACATGAGTGGGGGCCTGGTGGAGGCTGCCCTTGCACTGCTGGGGGGTGGTGGGAGACATGAGTGGGGGCTAGGGATGTAACGGTGTTACGGTATACCGTTAAAGATACCGTGAACCAATTAATTGAACAATAATAACCGTCACATTGTTTATACCGGTATACCGTTCATACCGTTAAGTGTGCTTTTCAATCTGATTTGGAAAGGCTGCAGTAAGCAAGTGCTGCGCAGTCTTGGTCTTGCACTGTTGGATGTGCCGTCTGCCAAGTAGTTTCAGTTTGAGCAATTTTTAATGCCATTCCATAAACCACACGTGCCTGACACAAAATCAATATGTTAGCAATAGGAAGAATAAATACAGTGCCAAGGAGGAAAAGGGTTTGCTTTTTTTTTTATTTATATTTTTTTTAACGCGCTCACACAGCTCGCTGGCATCGCGGCGCTGTTAAAGAAATTGTTTTTGTTTATTTAGTTGTGTAATTGTTTTTGTCTTAGTTGCTTATTTATAACACGCTTAAACACCCAGAGGTTTCTAAGCGCGGACCCGGGGATCGAACCTGTGTTGCTTCGTGTCGGTTTGCTTCCAAGGCGCTATCCTCCCGGGACTTTGGGTTGGCGGCTTTGGGGTTTATATGTTTATAATGGATAATGTTTTCTAAACATATGACAATGGGGGATTTCCCTGGTTCTATCATTGAATTTACATATAATAAGTCACACTGCGAAATTTAATCATCTCTGTGGGTGTTCCCTGCTGCCATACCAAAGGGTAACGTGTCCGTGATTACTGAACACCTTGTGGCCCGGAAGTAAACTAAAGGCTGTAATGTAAAGAGAGAGTGTGTGTGCATGCGCACAAGCGTATACTACCACAAGACTCCATTGATCTGTGGCATGCAGGTTATCAAGATGGCAACATGTTCATCTTCACCAGTAGCCAGTGGGGGAGCTAAAAGCCTAAATGACCACTTAAGAAAAGCTATTCAGTTTGCTTTGCCAGTCGCAGCAGGTCTCCCCCCCCCCCTCCTCCTCCTCCTCCTCTCCACACGTGTGTTTGTGTATGGTGGAAGCAAGGGGTGGCATTTCAGTGGAAAGTATGTTGAAAAGCCCAATTCTGGCCCTGAGTGCCTGGTTTTGTTTGTGATGAATAATCTGACAATGTATGACCTTTTGGAAAATACTTGTTAAGATTAGTTAACTCCACCTGCTATACCGCGATAACCATGATATACCGTCATTTGGCAAGAAGGTTATTGTACCATCATAAAACTAATACCGTGACACCCCTAGTGGGGGCCTGGTGGAGGCTGCCCCTGCACTGCTGGGGGTGGGGGTGGTGGTAGACATGAGTGGGGGCCTGGTGGAGGCTGCCCCTGGATGCTATGGGGTGGGGATGCAGGGGGACATGTGTGGGGGCCTGGTGGAGGGTGCCCCTGGATGCTGGGGGGGTGGAGGTGCAGGGGGTCATGAGTGGGGGCCTGTGGAGGCTGCCCCTGCACTGCTGGGGGTGGGGGTGGTGGTAGACATGAGTGGGGGCCTGGTGCAGGCTGCCCCTGGATGCTGGCGGTGGGGGTGCAGGGGGACATGAGTGGGGGCCTATTGGAGGCTGCCCCTGCACTGCTGGGGGGTGGGGGTGATGGGAGACATGAGTGGGGACCTGGTGGAGGCTGCTCCTGCACTGCTGGGGGGGTGGGGTGGTGGTAGACATAAGTGGGGCCTGGTGGAGGCTGCCCCTGCACTGCTGGGGGCTGGGGGTGCAGGGAGACATGAGTTGGACATGAGTGGGGGCCTGGTGGAGGCTGCCCCTGGATGCTGGGGGTGGTGGGAGACATGAGTGGGGGCCTGGTGGAGGCTGCCCCTGCACTGCTGGGGGGTGGGGGTGGTGGGAGACATGAGTGGGGGCCTGGTGGAGGGAGCCCCTGGATGCTGGGGGGTGGGGGTGGTGGTAGACATGAGTGGGGGCCTGGTGGAGGATGCCCCTGCACTGCTGGGGGGTGGGGGTGGTGGTAGACATGAGTGGGGGCCTGGTGGAGGCTGCCCCTGCACTTCTGGGGGGTGGGGGTGGTGGTAGACATGAGTGAGGGCCTGGTGGAGGCTGCCCCTGCACTGCTGGGGGGTGGGGGTGCAGGGAGACATGAGTTGCACATGAGTGGGGGCCTGGTGGAGGGAGCCCCTGGAAGCTGGGGGGTGGGGGTGGTGGAAGACATGAGTGGGGGCCTAGTGGAGGCTGTCCCTGGATGCTGTGGGGTGGGGGTGCAGGGGGACATGTGTGGGGGCCTGGTGGAGGGTGCCCCTGGATGCTGGGGGGTGGGGGTGCAGGGGGACATGAGTGGGGGCCTGGTGGAGGCTGCCCCTGCACTGCTGGGGGGTGGGGGTGGTGGTAGACATGAGTGGGGGCCTGGTGGAGGCTGCCCCTGGATGCTGGGGGGTGGGGGTGCAGGGAGACATGAGTGGGGGCCTGGTGGAGGCTGCCCCTGGATGCTGCGGGGTGGGGGTGGTGGGAGACATGAGTGGGGGCCAGGTGGAGGGTGCCCCTGCACTGCTGGGGGGTGGGGGTGATGGGAGACATGTGTGGGTGCCTGGTGGAGGCTGCCCCTGGATGCTGGGGGGTGGGGGTGCAGGGAGACATGAGTTGGACATGAGTGGGGGCCTGGTGGAGGCTGCCCCTGGATGCTGGGGGTGGTGGGAGACATGAGTGGGGGCCTGGTGGAGGCTGCCCCTGCACTGCTGGGGGGTGGGGGTGGTGGGAGGCATGAGTGGGGGCCTGGTGGAGGATGCCCCTGCACTGCTGGGGGGTGGGGGTGGTGGTAGACATGAGTGGGGGCCTGGTGGAGGCTGCCCCTGCACTTCTGGGGGGTGGGGGGTGGTGGTAGACATGAGTGGGGGCCTGGTGGAGGCTGCCCCTGCACTGCTGGGGGGTGGGGGTGCAGGGAGACATGAGTTACACATGAGTGGGGGCCTGGTGGAGGGAGCCCCTGGAAGCTGGGGGGTGGGGGTTGTGGAAGACATGAGTGGGGGCCTAGTGGAGGCTGTCCCTGGATTCTGTGGGGTGGGGGTGCAGGGGGACATGTGTGGGGGCCTGGTGGAGGGTGCCCCTGGATGCTGGGGGGTGGGGGTGCAGGGGGACATGAGTGGGGGCCTGGTGGAGGCTGCCCCTGGATGCTGGGGGGTGGGGGTGGTGGTAGACATGAGTGGGGGCCTGGTGGAGGCTGCCCCTGCACTGCTGGGGGGTGGGGGTGATGGGAGACATGAGTGGGGGCCTGGTGGAGGGTGCCCTGCACTGCTGGGGGTGGGGGTGATGGGAGACATGAGTGGGGGCCTGGTGGAGGGTGCCCTGCACTTCTGGGGGGTGGGGGTGCAGGGAGACATAAATGGGGGCCTGGTGGAGGGTGCCCCTGGATGCTGGGGGGTGGGGGTGCTGGGAGACATGAGTGGGGGCCTGGTGGAGGCTGCCCCTGCACTGCTGGGGGGTGGGGGTGATGGGAGAAATGAGTTGGACATGAGTGGGGGCCTGGTGGAGGGTGCCCCTGCACTGCTGGGGGGTGGGGGTGATGGGAGACATGAGTGGGGGCCTGGTGGAGGGTGCCCTGCACTGCTGGGGGTGGGGGTGGTGGTAGACATGAGTGGGGGCCTGGTGGAGGCTGCCCCTGCACTGCTGGGGGGTGGGGGTGATGGGAGACATGAGTGGGGGCCTGGTGGAGGGTGCCCTGCACTGCTGGGGGTGGGGGTGATGGGAGACATGAGTGGGGGCCTGGTGGAGGGTGCCCTGCACTTCTGGGGGGTGGGGGTGCAGGGAGACATAAATGGGGGCCTGGTGGAGGGTGCCCCTGGATGCTGGGGGGTGGGGGTGCTGGGAGACATGAGTGGGGGCCTGGTGGAGGCTGCCCCTGCACTGCTGGGGGGTGGGGGTGATGGGAGAAATGAGTTGGACATGAGTGGGGGCCTGGTGGAGGGTGCCCCTGCACTGCTGGGGGGAGGGGATGCTGGGAGACATGAGTGGGGGCCTGGTGGAGGGTGCACCACAGTGATGGAGGGTGGGGGTGGTGGGAGACATGAGTGGGGGCTTGGTGGAGGCTGCCCCTGCACTGCTGGGGGGTGGGGGTGCTGGGAGACATGAGTGGGGGCCTGGTGGAGGGTGCACCACAGTGATGGGGGGTGGGGGTGGTGGGAGACATGAGTGGGGGCCTGGTGGAGGCTGCCCCTGCACTGCTGGGGGGTGGGGGTGGTGGGAGACATGAGTGGGGGCCTGGTGGAGGGTGCCCCTGCACTGCTGGCGGGTGGGGGTGATGGGAGACATGAGTGGGGGCCTGATGGAGGGTGCCCCTGCACTGCTGGGGGGGTGGGGTGATGGGAGACATGAGTGGGGGCCTGGTGGAGGCTGCCCCTGGATGCTGTGGGGTGGGGATGCAGGGGGACATGTGTGGGGGCCTGGTGGAGGGTGCCCCTGGATGCTGGGGGGTGGAGGTGCAGGGAGTCATGAGTGGGGGCCTGGTGGAGGCTGCCCCTGCACTGCTGGGGGTGGGGGTGATGGGAGACATGAGTGGGGGCCTGGTGGAGGTTGCCCCTGGATGCTGTGGGGTGGGGGTACAGGGGGACATGTGTGGGGGCCTGGTGGAGGGTGCCCCTGGATGCTGGCGGTGGGGGTGCAGGGGGACATGAGTGGGGGCCTATTGGAGGCTGCCCCTGCACTGCTGGGGGCTGGGGGTGATGGGAGACATGAGTGGGGACCTGGTGGAGGCTGCTCCTGCACTGCTGGGGGGTGGGGGTGGTGGTAGACATAAGTGGGGCCTGGTGGAGGCTGCCCCTGCACTGCTGGGGGCTGGGGGTGCAGGGAGACATGAGTTGGACATGAGTGGGGGCCTGGTGGAGGCTGCCCTGGATGATGGGGGTGGTGGGAGACATGAGTGGGGGCCTGGTGGAGGCTGCTCCTGCACTGCTGGGGGGTGGGGGTGGTGGGAGACATGAGTGGGGGCCTGGTGGAGGGTGCCCCTGGATGCTGGGGGGTGGGGGTGGTGGTAGACATGAGTGGGGGCCTGGTGGAGGATGCCCCTGCACTGCTGGGGGGTGGGGGTGGTGGTAGACATGAGTGGGGGCCTGGTGGAGGCTGCCCCTGCACTTCTGGGGGGTGGGGGTGGTGGTAGACATGAGTGGGGGCCTGGTGGAGGCTGCCCCTGCACTGCTGGGGGGTGGGGGTGCAGGGGGACATGAGTTGCACATGTGTGGGGGCCTGGTGGAGGGAGCCCCTGGAAGCTGGGTGGTGGGGGTGGTGGAAGACATGTGTGGGGGCCTAGTGGAGGCTGTCCCTGGATTCTGTGGGGTGGGGGTGCAGGGGGACATGTGTGGGGGCCTGGTGGAGGGTGCCCCTGGATGCTGGGGGGTGGGGGTGCAGGTGGACATGAGTGGGGGCCTGGTGGAGGCTGCCCCTGGATGCTGGGGGGTGGGGGTGGTGGTAGACATGAGTGGGGGCCTGGTGGAGGCTGCCCCTGCACTGCTGGGGGGTGGGGGTGGTGGTAGACATGAGTGGGGGCCTGGTGGAGGCTGCCCCTGGATGCTGGGGGGTGGGGGTGCAGGGAGACATGCGTGGGGGCCTGGTGGAGGCTGCCCCTGGATGCTGGGGGGTGGGGGTGGTGGGAGACATGAGTGGGGGCCTGGTGGAGGGTGCCCCTGCACTCCTGGGGGGTGGGGGTGATGGGAGACATGTGTGGGTGCCTGGTGGAGGCTGCCCCTGGATGCTGGGGGGTGGGGGTGCAGGGAGACATGAGTTGGACATGAGTGGGGGCGTGGTGGAGGGTGCCCTGCACTGCTGGGGGGTGGTGGTAGACATGAGTGGGGGCCTGGTGGAGGGTGCCCCTGCACTGCTGGGGGGTGGGGGTGATGGGAGACATGAGTGGGGGCCTGGTGGAGGGTGCCCTGCACTTCTGGGGGGTGGGGGTGCAGGGAGACATGAATGGGGGCCTGGTGGAGGGTGCCCCTGGATGCTGGGGGGTGGGGGTGCTGGGAGACATGAGTGGGGGCCTGGTGGAGGCTGCCCCTGCACTGCTGGGGGGTGGGGGTGATGGGAGAAATGAGTTGGACATGAGTGGGGGCCTGGTGGAGGGTTCCCCTGCACTGCTGGCGGGTGGGGGGTGGTGGGAGACTTGAGTGGGGGGCCTGGTGGAGGGTGCCCCTGCACTGCTGGGGGGTG